>NC_079442.1:41012379-41219879 GCF_903798145.1 Danio aesculapii | reverse complement strand
GGCTCAGCTGAAGTCAAAAAAGCCTTGGTGAGACGAAAAGCGCATCGCTCGTCTCTTAGCATCACCAATCGCCTGAACTTGATACCAAAAACAGAATAAAGACATGTTCGGTTTCAGCTCACTCTACACAAAGACTCTAGAAGAAAGCGGAGAAATCTATAGATGAGGTTTCATTTCCTTTGCATTTCTACTTTCTCTGTAGTTTCGACGCTCACCGAGATACAAGCACTGCACTTAGCCAGCTTGTTTTAGCCGACGGTTGATATCACGGAAGCCTACTAATGCCAAGTTACTCTTCTTCTCTTGAAGACTTTTTACATTTCCTTTCATTGCTGCATTTTTTCCTTGCATTTTATTTCCATTGAGGTTGTAATACGTAGGTGAAAACTGATGGAAAAGGTGTTTAATCAGCGTCCTGTTAGTACGAGGAACGAATGTCTCTTTAGCTTGTGTTTGAGATTATGTTTCTGGAATGTAGAGAAGAGAAATTTTAAATTGTCTAATTGAACAAATATATATATAAATATATCAGTCTATCTGAAAGGAAAAAGTATTGTATATTATGATTATTATTTCACTATTTTTTTGTAGAAATTGTTATTTTTGTTCGGAAGTAAATGTTACCATTGTAAAGACATTGCAGCCTTTATTGCAGTGCATACAGTATTCACACCATGGTAAAACTATATTTGATGATACAGCAGAGTGCATCTCTAATATATTTGGAATATTTCTTTATTCACATCAAAGCATACGACGGTTCATTCACAGCTTTAGCTCAATGTAACGCGCACATCATCTTAAAACTGGCATGTATTATTCATCTGTGCAGATATGGCCATTCAGGACTGCTTATTAACACACTTCTACAGGTATGATGATGATACCTAAAGCACAAGGTCCCACAAACCCCCAATAAATATGACTAACAAGCACATAAAAGCACATTATCAATCAATGCAATTGAAATGAACGATTCAAAATCCATACTGAAAGTCAGCACATTTTATCATGCAATCAGATAACTTTTTACTTTCCTTCTCACGCGAGTCTCAAAGAAATGCCAAAATCTTTAGCGGCTCATAGGCTTTTTGATGTATTTCATATTTACAAATGCTTTACATTCATAATGAGCCAGGGTAAATAAAATATTATGAATAAATATTATTAATGAATAAAACCTGACAATCAGAAAGCACAGAGACACGAGTGAATTGTCTTTCTTTAGGTTCTGTCCTTTTATATGCATAAATATTCATTACACTGACACAGCAGTCACAGCGGCTAACATTGGGAATTAATATCAGGCCAGGTTTATTCCTTGGAAAGTTTCACAAGGTGAATCAGCTGCATTTATTTCTACAGACCTAGAATCAAATGTGCTGAGCCATTTGCATTGCTTTTTACCACCTGCATTGAAATAAAAATATGAATCCCTAATAACACACACCTCGAGTCAGCAGAACTTATGCCAGGTGGAGACTTTTGCTTTCTGGGAACAAACAAATAAGGTTCTGTTTCCAAGCATGAGTTAAAGAGCCCTTGTCATAGGTTTTTGAAAACAGCCTTCCATGCAGTGTGTAACACAGCTCTAAGTGAAGTGAAATATCCAGCTAAGGCATAAATCTGAAAGTGCACCGTGTTTAAAACTATTGATACATCTATAAAAGAGTCGACTCATAGTGGTACAAATGAATCGCTGCTGTAACGAGTCTTTAGCCGTGTCGGCGTGACGTCAATACGGAACTCAAGCCTCGCCCATTCGTTGCACATGCAGACCTAGGAAAGCTTAAACCCCGGCCCCGCCCACAAACGCTATAAAAAGAAAAAGAAGACAAACACTGTAGCACTTCCCGGTTAAATCAAGTCGCAGATGCAGTGCTCTGAAGTGTGAGGAAAAGTTAGTGTTATTTTCCCTACCCAAAAATGAGGCTGTGAAGAATCAGTGGTTGAAGTTTATTTTTGCAAAAATACCTCAGCGTTACAGCCCCAGCCTTGTGCTGTGTTCCCGTTATTTTTCTGACGAGTGCTTCAGCAATCAACATGCTTACAATGGGGGATTCATCGGCCGTTTGTTAAAGGAAGGATCAGAAAAGACTATTGATGTATGGGAGCTTTACAGTACACAGTTCATGGATCAGTTTCTTCCTCCATTTCACAAGTGCAAGTAACTTAAGTGCGATTAAAATGGCTGCCTCCTTGTTTACACTAGCTTGCAAATTATGTATTTAATTGTGTTTTGTTACTTGTTACTGCTCCACACGGCTTGTACTCTATCTGGTTAACTCTGCATATTCTCATATCACGTCTAAAACCACGTTGGAAAAGCGACGCGTGCCACTTTGTTTACGGATTTAATTGCGTTTGTGAGCTCGCGATCCTTTGCAGTTTGTCGTTCCTATGGCCACTGTCAGCTGTTCCTACACACATGCCGTGGTCGAGTTTCAAAATAGTTCAGCTTTTGCCACTGTGTGGATTAATACTGATTGTGTCATGGTTAAGAATAGAGCAATATGCTGGTGCTAAACTTCATTGCTTTAATGCACTCCTGCATTGGGCTCACACATACACTCTGCACTCTGACTACTTCAACACTGTTGATAAGCCGTGGTGGGCATTTCTCTCAGTCTTACAATAGACTGGGTCATCGGACCAATTAGCGCAGATTAGCATCGCGCTAAGGAGGGATTTGGGAACAAATAAATTGCTGAACGAATCATATGGGAGTCGTAGGGATAATTAGGTAAAAATAAATGCATATGAAAATGAAAGTGTTTTTTGACCTTGCATGCATGTCAGCCTGTTGTTGGAGACCCTCAAAACCAAAATATGACCTTTTTTTAATGCATAATAGGGGCTATTTAAACACTACCCGCACTCAGAATCAGACTGCTTGCAGTGTGTTATGTAGTTTAGCACTGGAAATTGCAGGGTTATTGCAATTAACATAATCCGATATCATTTACACGCCAACTTTCTTTAAAGCAGACTTTAAAGTTTCTGCATCAAGACATGTTTAAATAAACTAAAACCAAAGTCCTAAAAAAAGTTACTTGAAATGATCTGAAATAAAAAAACAACAACTAAATAATTATTTATTTATATTATAGAGAATGGGTGATGCAGTGGCGCAGTAAGTAGTGCTGTCACCTCACAGCAAGAAGGTTGCTCGTTTAAGTCCCGGCTGGGTCAGTTGGCAAATCTGTGTGGAGTTTGCATGTTCTCCCCGTGTTGGCGTGGGTTTCCCCCAGGTGCTCCAAATTCCAGAAATTGCAAGTGCACTCTTGCAAAGAACACATAATATTTAATTCTTAAGAATATTTCATTTAATTATAGTCATTTTAACAATTTAATAATTAGGCATTGGAATCAGAATGTGAAAACACATATCCTAAACAAATAATAATTAATGTTAACAAAAAAAGTGCAGGGTAAAAAAAATAATAAAAATAATATATATATAAAAAAAACAATTAAAAAAAAAAAGAGGCTGCAATATCTGCTACCAGATCTACTTTAAGTTGTTCAGACACCCACATGAATACATCCTTTGGTAATTTATAATAAATACTACAGTGTTTTTTAACAATACTGACACCTCCAATAGAGAAGAGATGAAGCACAATCAGCTAAAACGTTGCTAGAATTGGTTTTCATGTATGGATGATAAATATTTTGCATCACCAAAATGATTGAGGTTACATCCATGTGATGTGCGATAAGTTGATATATTGATTATTGGGACAGGCCTAACTGACTGACTCCCCTTTTTAACTGACACTTCAATAACAAACATACAAATTTGAACCTACACAAAAAAAGACAGTGATAATAACATTGATAATAACTTAACAGAGGAGGTTAAATAGGGTTTCATGAACTCCAATTTAAGACTTAACTCTTTTTTTAAGACCATAATGAATGTAATTTCACACTTACACAAGGCTAAACACTAAGGATTTTTTCTAATGGCCCAGTTAAAACATAAAAAAAAATATTAAAAACAAATGTTATTGTAGGGAAGATAATTAAACCATATAAGTAAATAGAGTTAATAAATAAATTTTTGTTAAAACTTTTATTGAAATGGAATGTTTGTGATTGTATAGGTGTAAGACCTACAACACAACATTTCAGTGAATTTAAGACTTTAAGG
This sequence comes from Danio aesculapii, assembly GCF_903798145.1. Classification (NCBI taxonomy): domain Eukaryota; kingdom Metazoa; phylum Chordata; class Actinopteri; order Cypriniformes; family Danionidae; genus Danio; species Danio aesculapii. The sequence goes on along the minus strand of NC_079442.1, from coordinate 41,215,723 downwards.
CTTAACATTTTGTCTTTGAAATTAAAACATTAAGACTTTTTAAAACCCAGCAGACACCCTGTTCAATTATATTATAAATACATATAAAACAGTAAAGAAAATTACATAAGGCAGCATGATGGTGCAGTGGGTAGTGCTCTAGCTTCACAGCAAGAAAGTCGCTGGTTCGAGCCTTGGCAGGGTCAGTTGGCATTTCTGTGTGGAGTTTGCATGTTCTCCCCGTGTTTGCATGGGTTTCCTTTGGGCGCTGTGGTTTCGCCCACAAGGCTAAAATTGTCCGTAGTGTACTGTATGTGTGTGAATGAGTGTGTATGGCTGTTTCCCAGAAATGGGTTGCAGCTGGAAGGGCATGCCCTGCAAACATATGCTAGATGAGTTGGCGGTTCATTCTGCTGTGGTGACTCCAGATTAATAAAGGGCCGGAAAATAAAAAAAGGAAAATAAATGAATGAAAAATTAAATAAACATAAATGAATCATAAAAACACAGCAAGAGGAAAAGAGGACTTCTGTCTCTGTGATATTTCCAAAACAATTATCGTAAAATTCCAAGAATCTATCACTTTTATCTTTTATCTAAGAAATTAAATAAATACATCAATTTCAATTAAAATTTGTAAGAGAAGGCTGCGAATTCGAGAATTTTTGCTTGTGAATAAAATATTTCCCATACAAAATAAAGTTATTAATTTTGGTTGTGCAGTTATAGTAACAAATAATATCTTGAAAGTGAAAGGGACTGGAAGAAACAATGTAATTACCTATATGAAGATTTACGCGATTCCAAAAGTTTGTGTTTGCACTGACAGAATATTTCAAAACGGTGTTGTCTTTTTAAGAAAGTCCGTGACGTCATACACATGCGACTACACGTCCTACGCGCTAGTTTAGCCGGTAGGACAAACTCACATGGGTCATGTAATTGATATCGGAATAACTCCAGCACGTCCACTTTATACTAACATATTTATTAACCGTAAACGATGCATCGTGTTTTCTGCTCGCGGTGGGTTTTACCCGGCTTGTCACTGACAGCTGGCGTCGTCATCGGTGCTTCTTTGACAGCAGCGGGTGACAGGCGTAATAACAACCGGGAACCGAGTCTGCTAGATCGAGTACCGGTCATCCCGATACCAAGCGTCGATGCGGCTTCAGAGATCAGCCCGTACCAGCCGGGACAGGTTTCTGTAAACCGGTCTACAGCCACGATGAAATACGGCTTTCCTTCCCTGTCCAACATCAAGAGCAGAGAGTCTTACGTGACCTCATACGACCCCAGAAACAGGACCGCAGCCTGGGTCATCGAGCAGCTGAACGCAGAGACGGTCACCGGAAGCTCGGACAGGAAGTACTCCGAGTTCAAAGAGGACGAATCGGTTCACGTTTACCACAGGTCCAGCAATTCGGATTATAAAGGCAGTGGGTTTGACAGGGGTCACCTGGCGGCAGCAGCCAATCACAAGTGGAGCCAGAAAGCCATGGATGAAACCTTCTACCTGAGCAACGTGTCTCCACAGGTGAGCTGGAGCTGATCCTACTATAAAACAATTCAATTCAGGGCTGAACAAAATATCGTTTGAGCATCCATATCTCAATGTTTGTATATGAAATAGTCACATCGCAGGATTAGATTATTTAACAAAGATACTATTAAATATTCTTTTTAACAATTATTTATACCATGATGACCATGTTATTTTACCTTTATTGGTTCAATTTTAGTACTTCAATACTGTTAAGAGTCCACATTAAAACATAAAGCACTGCATATTTATTTATTTTTGCTTGTAATTTGTTATATTTTATGCAGATGCGCTGCATAGAAAAGGACTTGATCATCCCAGTCGATCAAATTAATATAATCTTTTCAAACAGAGCTATTCAAATCATCTGGTTAAATTATATTCATATTGCAATATGTACCACAGCATAACAAAATAACACGATGTCAGATTTTCCAATATCGTGCAGCCCTAATTCAATTCTAATTTACTTGTATAGCACTTTTCACAATAAATATTGTTCCAAAACAGCATTACAAAAGGTGCACGTTATTACATTACAGTCAATATCAGGAAAGTTAAGGGCAGGATATAAACATATTCTGCAGCTATAGAGTATATAGTGTCCTTTCCAAAAAGCTGATGTCTATGTGTATAATACATTTTCAATGAAATGTATTGTTGTATAACAGGGGAACTCTTACTGCTAACAGTTCTATATATATTGTCTGTCTGTCTGTCTGTCTGTCTGTCTATCTGTCTATCTATCTATCTATCTATCTATCTATCTATCTATCTATCTATCTATCTATCTATCTGTAGATATACGGTAGTCGTGACATAAAATGTGTACAAGCAAAAGCTGAGAATACAGCTCAGATGTATATGTCTCTTTCAAATAAATTATATTAATCAGAAAAGGTTAAATTAAAAGTACAATTGAAGCAGAATAAAATGTTAGACTATGTCATTGATCAATGTTGACAACTTATGTATGTGTACCAGGCATAAAAAAGAAATATTATACAAAAATAATGAGGCTTTCTGGGGTCGCCACAGCGGAAAGAACCGCCAACTAATCCAGCATATGTTTTAGGCAGCGGATGCCCTTCCAGCCGCAACCCAGCACTGGGAAGCATCCATACACACTCATTCACACACACACACACACACACACACACACACACACACACACACACACACACACACACACACACACACACACACACACACACACACACACACTACGGACAATTTTAGCCTACCCAATTCACCCATATACCACATGTTTTTGGACTTGTAGGGGAAACCCTCGTGAACACAGGGAGAACATGCAAACTCCACACAGAAATGCCAACTGACCCTGCCAAGGCTCGAACCAGCAACCTTCTTGCTGTGAGGCAATTGCTACCCACTGCGCCACCATGCTGCCCCAATGTGGCTTTGATTATCTGTTAATCATGAAACATTAAACTCGTACTGAATGTATTTAAATGCCTCTTTTGAATGAAATGTAATTTGTACAAGGTCTAATAATTTTTCTTGTGTCTTTCTGCTCAGAATCCTAATCTTAACCAGAATGCGTGGAATAACTTGGAGAAGTATTGTCGCTCTCTCACCAAGCATTACCAGAATGTCTTTGTATGCACTGGACCACTCTACTTACCAAGGTAAAAAAAAGATTACAGTATGATCCCCAACATGCACTGCCAATGCACATACAGTATGTGTTACATCATTAAAGGGAAACTAATGAACCCAAAATAATCTTGGAAAACACACTACTAGACCATGCTGTAGCAAGATTCACTGCTTAAAGTCCACATAAACCGGAAGCTGCGACCGATATCTTTTCAATATTGTGACGCAGTTCCTAAAGAAACAGAACATTAGATGAGAAAACAGTGGGCGTGGCTTGTTTTTTTTCTACTGCAAGCTTATTGGATGTAGTAAACGAGGTGTTTCATTCAGAAAGATTAGAAAAAGGGTTTCAGGACAGTTATTACAACCTGACAGCTCCTCCTCACTATTTCTGTTTGTTGTCAAAACTGACAGTTGGAGGGGCATGATTAAGTATGTTAGCCACATCCAATACCTCAAAATCACGTAAAAAACTGAAAGTGTATTTTCAGATTTTAATTTTAGATTACAAGAGCAAACTATTTTTTTCTTAATGACATGCAGAGATGAATTGTTCACTACAAAACTGGTAATGTGAGCTGACAAAATCCTGGTTAGTTTTGACTTCATTTGGACTTTAAAGGTCCCTTGAAGTGTCAATGTGTGACATAATTTCAACTAAACATTGAGAGGGTGGGACATTATGTAGCTCCTCCTCTTTTTTGATTTATATTACAGCTCTGCCAGTCAGTGTTGATGAGTTGAAGGTCATCTGACTTTCCCCACAATGTAATTCAAATGGTTCCTATACATTTTATGGTCTGTAAACATAGTCGTGGTCTTTATGAATGCTCATTTACATGTGAACAAGCGACCGATTTCAGCCTTGTCTTGCAGTGGATACTAGAGAGCATTCGATTGGTCAGAAATTCTGATGAGATCTTGAAGTGCTCTGTGATGTCATAAAATCCATACTGCCAGATGTGAGGATACATATACAGTACATTCTAAATACAAAGTGTGTCTTTGTTTTGAAGCACACTAGCTTTTTGAAAATCTAAGACTAGCACTGATACTTCCACACACACTAATATGCTTTTATTTTGATTTCAGAGGCACTTTTGAAATAAAAAAATTGCATAGTTTATTTTGCTAGCGCACATTGTTAGTCTTAAATTGAAAAATCTGTGCAAGCTAATCCACTGGAAAAAAATAACAGTTTGTTGTAATAATCTTTAATCTATCCTTTTGCTTCTGCTCTGGAATTGCAGTCCTTCTGTGCTGACGTCAGTTTGACAGCTTGTGCAATACATGCTTAACCAAGCCCCTCCAACCTTGAGCGAAAGATAAGAGAAGCTCAAAATTAAACCCCACCCCCTACTCAATATCCCGGTTAATAATCATACTCAAATAGAAGTCTGCAGCAACTTCCAGTTCACGTGAACTTTGAATGAGAAGTTCTAGATATCTCAAAATAGCAATGTGTCTCAAAACGCAAGATCTTAAAAGACATTTGAAAATCTTTAAAGGATGAAAAGTGAAACCTTTCTTTCTCTGCACCTACAGACAGGAAGCCGATGGAAAGATGTACGTGAAGTATCAGGTTTTGGGAAAGAATCATGTAGCGGTGCCGACTCACTTCTTTAAGGTGGTGATTCTGGAAAAGCCGAGAGGAGACGTGGAGCTGCGCTCTTATGTGATGCCCAATATGCCGGTCGATGAGAAGATTCCACTGGAGCGCTTCCTGGTTCCTATTGAGAGCATTGAGAGAGCGTCTGGACTGCTGTTCGTACCAAACATCATGAAGAGGACCAGCAGTCTGAAAGCCATTACAGCAGGATGAGTTTACAGTTGATGCTGAGGGGGAAAGTAAAATCCATCAAAAATACCTCAAATTTCATTACATGGCAAACATTCTGAAAGTCACTGGGGAAATTCTTTCATTTTTAAGGAAAACTACTGAGAAAGAAAATATAAGTCAATGGCGCAGACTGTCATATCACTGTCTGATGTTGTATTGTTTAGTAGAGATCTTGTATTATTACTGTTGTTAGATGTCAGCCATTAACAAGGATTTTATAATATAATAATTTATGCCGAGCCAAAACTGCGCAGAAGTACATTTTAATACAAAAAGTGAAATTGTATTTGTACTACTGGAAATAAAAACTGTGCAATCCTTAAATCACACAAGTATGTTTTCATTTAGATTTGGTGTCTCTCAATAAAGCAATGCTATTCACCTTATTCTCCGCGTATGAGCGGGCGCAGCCATTTGAATCTTTTTGGCTCGAGACTTCCGGTCTCATTCACGTCCATTCATTTTTAGAGGTTAAAAACAGCTCGTAATGCTGCTTTATGTTGCAAACTTATATTTTCTTATTATATTATTGTACTTTTTATGTATAATCATGCAAACACTTGTTTGTAGAGCGAGTAGTTTGACCGTTTTCTGCCGTTTATTATTTCTAGTCATGTCTCCCATAGGCAACTGAATCGGAAGTCCTAAAACAATTGCAAAAACGAGCGCACTTCCGCATTGTAGAATAAGGTCAATACACAAACAATATCAATAACTGTATATTTTCCATTTCTTTACACAAATTTGAACTTTTTATTACCATACTTGCTATTTAAAATTGTATACCTTACAATTTATAACCATATAATTTATGTACTCAAGTATGCAATGGATAGCATTTATGAAAGAAAAAAGAAACATTATTATGTGTCATTCTTATCCAGCATAAACATTAATTTTCTTTGTTTATGGCACAGGAGCAAAGTATAAGGTTTTAAACACATCAACATAATGAAAGTGTAAAACAGCTTTAAATTATTTACTATCCTTTGTACATAGAAATATGCTGTTAAACTAAAATAAATCAGAGCAAAAATGTTTAACAGTTGATACCAAAAATTGTGTTGAGGCATATTTAGAACAAGAATCAGTTGATTAACCTTTTAACTGCCACACCAAGGAAATAATGTTTGGATTGCATTTCTTAACTCCTAATGTCGCTAGTTAACACACTCAATGCATTTCCATAATTCCACACTCAACACAACACATATTTTCTGAAATATCAGCCTCTAACAAATGGTTGATATGTCGGTTTATAAGTACTGGAATTAATACATATACTATAACAAGTGTAAAAAATATGAGGTGTAAGACCAATTTATTTAAAAACAATCAAAATAAAACATTTGTGAGCACTAAATCATATTTATTCTTTGAAGAATGCCATAAAATATTTCAGATTCTCATTTAACATGTTTTCTTGTTTTTTTTTTTTTTTTTTATTAAAACAAAATCAAGTTTAGAAGTGCAACAGGATTATGTTTGTCTACTCCTTTTGTAAACCAACTGTGTGTGCAACCACTGTGTGTGTAAACCATTATTTTAAACAGTCATTCTTTAAATGACTTTAACAGTCATTATTTAAAACAGTCAATATACTGTATGGTCAACCATTTGGTGGTGCAGGCAGTTAAAGGGTTAAACACTATACGAGGATCATATGGCAGTCCAAACATATTAATTAAATGCCATATTAAATCTTCATTCAATTCAATTTTTTTCAATTCACCTTTATTTGTATAGCGCTTTTACAATGTAGATTGTGTCAAAGCAGCTTCACATAAAAGATCTTAGTAAATTGAAACAGTGTTAGTTAAATTTTCAGAGTTTAAGTTCAGCTCAGATTAGCTCAGTTCGGTGTGGTTTAATCGTCACTACTGAGTCCAAACACTTTAGAGCTTTATATTTCGCACTATCCTTCAAACTACTAGGTTCAACCCATTTTTTAAAATAACTTAAAAATTGGTATGATGTAAATGACATTTATTTGACCCATTTCACAATCACTTATACAGGAAAAAGTTATAAAAGGCCCGTAGCCTAGGGGGGTTCAGATGGTTTGAAAGGCCCATCCCTCACTGACAAAGGTCCAGAATTCGTTCCATAAATGAGCTCATCTGACTTATTTTGACTGCTATGCCATCCTAAATAGTGAAAATAACCCATTGAAAAATGCTTTAAGATCAAACGCAATCCTCTATTGGCTGCTGCTTTGGTGTGACTTCAGCTAATCAGTTTTGGCAAATGCATACTATTGTTTTTCATAAGGCCAACATCCAGCTGTGCAAGAAAATATACAATCTGACATAATTGAAGTCATCCTTTGCTACTGTATTGTTTTTAAATAGAGAAAATATTTTACACTTATACTTAAAAATATATATAATATAAATAATATATAATATAAATAAAAATTACCAATAAAATACCATGAAGCACCAAAAGTGGGCCATATTAAAATTAATTTGAAACTAATTTGGCCATTGTTGTTATCCAACTACCTTTTTACAAGAGAGGCTAGAAAATCGTTAAGCTCTACATTATTATTATGTTTAATTTTTTTAATCATTCAATTAGCCAAATTCTGAGGAAAGTTGAACATGCTGGGAAGTTTGTTGCCTAATAAACAACAATAGACTACAGTTTTTAATTTAAATTATGAATTGAACAGTTTCCTGTTTTTTCTAATGAAATATGATGTAATACATTTATATTTTAAAAATAAGTATTTTTTCATCTTTCTTTATTCTAAATCTTTAGGAAATATTTTGGTACATCAAAAAGTGTGGTTGTGATGACCATCCGACAAGGTAATCCAGCTAAACATTGTGCTTGGGATGTGACAAAAATGCTAAATGTAACTTCATGGTTAAATAGAAAATGAGGTGTCTAACTGCAAAAAGAACCACCACTTTCACCAGGCTGGCTACAGGCCTGTATAATATACAACACTGATAGGAAAGACTGTAAGTTCTAACTAAACAGCTGACGTTACTCAGTCAAACTGTATACATATAAATTCAAAATATTTACAATTAATGTTAAAGTTACTTACACTTTTCCACAAAACGTGTGTATACAAATAGCTGCGTCGTTAAGTTAGTTTCAAACGTTTTTAATCAGTTTTAAGAAAGCGAGTGATAGCAATAATTGTGATCAATTTACTTTAAATGGCAATGTGGCCACGTGTGAACAGAAAAGCTTAACGTTACATGGGTTGTTCGTTTCCAATCTCTGGTAACTAACGTTAAGCGATTTTGTTTGGCGTCTGAGGCACCATTGACTGTAAAAATGTTTGTTGTTGTCAACAAATCCTGAAAAATATAAACGTTATGTATTACCTGTCTCATGTGTGGTCTCTAGTTTCGATAAATGTAAACTTTATACATTAAAAAAGTAATTTTAGACTGACAATCTCCAAGAAATCTTCGACAAAACTTGAAACGTAACCGACAGTCTTGACGTCAATGCAATGTTTGCGTACAGCATTCCTATTGGTCTTCTTTCTCACATCACATGTACATGGATAATAAACTGTTATTGGTCTCATTGCAATATTTATAAGTTTGTTCGCTATGTATCCTCACATTTTTGTGCCATAATGAACGTTTAAAGAATAATAAATTAGTGACTAACTTTTAAAGACTCTTCTAAGCAGTCTTCGCAACCTGCTCCATGCTGCATTTGGAGGAAAACGAGGCTGAGCTAATATGTGTATGTATGTATAACGTACTCACGTCAAAACCACCTGTAGCATTCATAAACCGTGATTTACTTCTCAGTTAACATTGCGTTAATATGCCAGGTTCTATATGTGATTTAAATCATATATATTTTCCCAGTGTAACGTTTTCAATTAAGTTAAAACCAGGTTGCGAATTACAGGGGAGTTTGACCCTCCTGAAGGACATCAAAACACGAGGTATGTAGGGTGGTCAGCCCTTTAATAGTAACAAATAGCTTTAGTAACAAATATCTTAAATATGAATAATTGAAAATGTATTATATACATAAACACACACACACACACATATATACATTTGACTGTTCATGCATAATCGCGCCAATCAATGCTAGGAAAAATATCATCTGAAACTGGCACAGAGCACAGATAGACATTAACTAAGTATTTACAAAACACTTTTCTTGTAAAATAGGTGTTTATATCTCATAAATAACCCTCAAAACACTAAAAACGTATACATTTTATTAATAAATCAGATGTAATTTAAATCGCACACTGGAAAAAACCCAAACTTACCTCATTTTTTGGCTACCTTCAGCAGGGGTATGTCATTCAGAAAAATGCAAATCTAATTAATACGTTTGGTTTTCTTGTTTTGATGTACATCAGAGATGATACAATAACTAAATCAAAACATTTGGTGAATGTTTACACCTCTGCTTTATAGAAATCAAATCATGCCCTTGCACTTGAAGACCACTAGATGGTACTACGGCCTTAAAAATTACAGTTACATTTTAGACACATTTTAAATGAAACAAACACACACTAAAATAAAATGAAAGGTAACAACTTTCATAATACATCTGTTTTAAGCAACAATTAAAACTATAGACCACTTCAATGTGGTAATTGGCCCATGAACATTTCCTGCTTGTTATCAAACTATTTCATAACTGTAACCATAACTGAACTACACTGTTCCTATTTACTGTGACCTTTTATGTGAAGCTGCTTTGACACAATCTACATTGTATAAGCGCTATACAAATAAAGGTGAATTGAACTGAATTGAATTAACCAGAGGCAATTCATAACATAATGTTAAAACAGCTCTCATAACATTATTTTTCAACATGTGGCTCTTTTTGGATTCTCCGAAGCTTAAGTAATTAAAACGGTAAAACAGGAAATACATTAGGACCATTGTTTTTGTTTACATCCCTCAAAATGGTCTATAACAAATGATCCTATGGTTTTAGGAAAGACCGTACAGGTGACACTCATGGACAAATATTTTGCTTTTATTTTGAATGGCACTCATTGAAGTGCACCCATCTTGACAATGGCGTTCTACATGGATATATACATTCTGTCCATAGCATTTACTTAACTTTACACAGGTGAAACAATATAGCTTTTTTTCTCAACAACAGTATTTTTCTTGGACTGTACAGTAAACTAACAAAGTCAGAACCTTAAAATAGCTAAATAAAACTGTCATAATTCTAGAGGCAATTGTACATAAATTGCACAGAACAATTATTATTCCAACACAAATGACTTATATATTGGTGCCTTCTGTTTGTGTATGTACACGTGGCAAAACTGTCAGCGTAGCTCTGAAAGATACATACAAAAGATGAAGAGGTAAAGCAGAAAACATGGAGAATTTACTTATATACTGTATATAATCATGCCAAAGAGGGAAAAAAGTCATCTTCCTTTAAACCAAGTACTAAACAGCAGCCCTTTGACTTTCAGTTAATGTATTAATAGAGGAAAAACATTTTTAAAGTGTATTAATGTGCCCAACTATTGCCTTCAGAAGTGTGACAGGTACTCCAGACATGTTTCATTAGCTTGTTTACGCTGTAACTCAATAAATTAGTACAAACTTGCGGCCACATTAGTGTCATTTCTACAGAAAAAGAAAGGTCAACAGTTTAATGAAGTTGATTTTTCTCAGTCAAAACCCGAATCCATGGCAATATTTGTGCCGTGAAATAATTCACCTGCAAACAAAATGTCTTACTGCATGGATTCCTATTGCAATGAATAAATTCTGCCCCAAAACATTCACTGAAAACACATCTTGAGACACAACTTGTGTGTAATTGCTAGCCTCTGCAACAGCGATAACAATGAATGTTTTCAAACAGGTTTCCTGAATCCCATTGGCTATATAAACAGATAATCCCCCCTACAACCTAAATCCATTGGTTGATATTTTAAACACAAAAAAACACACTTCAACTTTTAAAGTCCATAGATATATGCACTAGATATCGCACACTAGATATCGCCCTGAGCATGCGTCAATAGGGCCGCCACATTTGTACAGTGCTCCCAGGACAAATGTCATTGAACCGCATTTACAGTAGTCATGACCAAAGTCAATGTGCAAACTTTTGCGCTGTGTACGAGTGTAGTAATGAGCAAACAAAGAAAACAAAGAATAAAAGCAGAACATCTCATCTGTAAGATTTCGTTTCTTATGATTTTGTATATTACGAACTTTTGTGCTGAACAAGTAACGTTATTGATGAGGCAAAGTAGCATCAACTTGCACTAAATTCTAGGCTTATGCTCGTTTTGTTGAATAAAATCAGCAAACAATGTAAATTAAACATGACAACAAGACAATACGGTGCCAGAAACTTGTATTGTTGTCAGCCAAGGGAACGAACGTTAGTTTTTTAAGTAACTTATAAGGGTGCCTGATAACAAAACAGTGTCTGCGCCTCAATGTGCTTACTGTTCACTTTAAATTATTGAACATTACAAGTGTTATACCATCTAGATCATAAAGGTGGAAGTGCACATTGAAACGCAGGGATATTTGTTGATGGTTCATAATGGAGATTAGTTCACAAACAGGACAAGGATTAGATCAAATTTAAAAGGGAGGGAGATAATACATTTCCATGCACACAATGCCCGTGTCGTCACTTATCCATTGATGTAGAAAAGGGATGTAAAATTATAATTTTACAAGAAATACCACCGAGGAACTCCCGATCATAGATATATCGTCACCTTAGAATTATAAGGTTCTATCTGGGATTTTTGTCAAAATTGAGTTATTGACATATTCTTATTAAATGTTAAACATCTTATTTACATTATAGGATTTTTTTTATAAGTTGTCCACATTTTAACACTTTTTATTTAAAAAACAAATGTTACACACATACTGTGTTCTATGGAATGCAAAAACTTTGAAGCTCAATATCTCAAAATCATTCAGAACGCAGATAGAACCTTATAATTCCAAGGTGACGATATGTTTACATATCTATGACTCCGGATGGCCAGTCCTCCACTACACCTTGGTCCCACATTCATTTCCAAGGAGCGCTACAATGTACAAAAATGGCGGATATATTGACGCATTCCTTCTAATAGACAAACAACAGCGTAGACAACATCTAATGTAAATATCTATGGTTAAAGTCAACATGAAATCAAAGCTATCAGTCCTTATTTTTATGGAATAGTGACAATATTTAGTCTATAATAAGTTGCAATCACTCATGATATTCTTGAGTAAACAATACTCTAGTTTGTGTGATTTTATTTAACTTCATATTAGGGCTGCACAATATTGGAAAAATCTGATATTGTGATATTTTACTTTTCTGCGATAAATATTGCGATATGAATATTCCAGAGGATGGCTTAAATAGCTCTATTTGATGGTTTTCTGGGGAGTCTAACAGTATTCAGGTACAGAAATTTAATATATAATTACAATGCAAAAAAACGCTTTTCTTACTTTGTTTTGCCTTGTTTCTTGTGCAAATATATAAAAAAATCTTAGGTTTTTTGCTTGTTTTAATGAAATTATCTGCCAGTGGGGTAAGTGAAATAATCTTGTTTTTGCTTTGGTATGTATATATTTGGACTAGAAACAAGACAAAAATTAAAAGTAAAATGTTTTTTACATATATCATATAAATTCCATATAAATATAGTGCTAAATACAATTCTGTAGCTCCTGGTGAATTATAATTTAGACCGGACATTGCATATCTTTGCGATGTGACTATTGTGAATGTGCACATTGCGGTATCGATGCTGAAACGATATATTCTGCAGCCCTACTCTTAAAAATAATTCTCTTTAACAAACAGAAAGCCACATTAATATTTTTTGCCTTCATAACTTGAATTATATAGGGTTACTCTGTATTTTACGCTTCATTAGAGCTGGGCCAATAAACGATATTCAATCGAATAGTGATAAAATTTGTCAATAACAATGATAGGCTCTAGACTTTTTTACTCTGTATTGATCTAAGATAATCACACAGCAAAAACATGAGCAACAATGGGAATCTAAAAATATTAGATATTTCAAAAGATAAGTTATTATCAAAAGATATTTGATATATTTTGCCACCAGAAAATTTATTGTCTGAAAATATTTTATGTCATAACCCTCTAATTTTTGTGGCTTCAGTCATTGTTGTACTCTTTTAAACTGGGAAACGTTAACAACTTATATCGAAATATATATCATTGTCGTTCAATATGGAAAACAATTATTGAGATTGCATTTTTGCCATATCACCCAGCCCTAGACTAATTCAAGCAATGAATAATTTAAACTGTACAGCTCACACAGTATTGATATTGACAACATTTATGCTATTATTATAGATGATCAATATCCCACACCCTATTGTTTGAGAACTCATTTCACTTAGCTAATTTCCGTAATAGAGAAGAAAAAGCAACTAATACAACTTTCATTTCAGGTTGACTTTTGATTTTAATGCTTGACACATTCGCCGTCCAAACTTCATCTCAATTCTGGGGTTGCGACAAATATAGTCGAATAAATAAATTAGCTGAACATAACTTAAAATATATATTAAAAGAAACCAACTCCAAACGATAATCAAACAGAGCATACTTTCTCTCAAAATTAAAGTAGTTAAAAAATCAGAGAGTATTCAGAGAAATTAAGACATTCTATGTGAAGTGCCAAAATGTAACTCTCAAAAACAAAACAGATGTGAATATTTCAACATAAAGAAACTCTGACAGTCTTCTGGTGAACCTGATTTGAATAAAGTTGAGTGAAGCTAAATCAGGCTTGTCTGATACTGGAGCAAACCTTCATAGGCTCTTTATGCAGAGCTGATGCAACTATTGCCATGCTGCATTCACTCGCGGTTCGTTTGATGCTTTTGAAGAGCACAAAACATCACAACCTTTAAGCAAAAAAAAAATCAGCCACATACCCTTCACACATCATCTGTCATCCAATCCAAGTGCCGAATGCTATATGCTTTGTACTTGCTGCTCTGAATAGCCTTTATAACAAGTCCACAGAAGCAGGTTTTGGTTAAAGGGTCCATTCTAATGCTATAGAAAGTGCATAGAGTGGAAGAAAAGACATCGTAGGAGGACAGACATTGATTGTACTGAAGGTATCGTGTTGGGTATGGAGTCTAATACTGGCCACAGCAAGCGGTATGAGGATTGTTTGTATCCACAGCATTGATTGTGAGCATTTGCGGAGGGTTAAAGTGTGTGTCGTTGTCTTTGCTCTGTCTAGAAGCAGCACCTGAATGTACAATCAGCTTATGTTGTTCTTCTTCTACATAAAGTACAGCAGACCTCAGCACGGGAAATACACACTGTACGAAAAAAACAAAGGAAAGAAAATCTCTTTTCTCCGAAAAGCCCATAAAAAACTATATACATTAATAAGGAACGCGCCTTATTTATAGACTAAAATGTTATGCACATACAAAAAAAGTATGCAACCAAATGCAATGTTTCTCTTACAAAAAAAGCCAGCTCTTTGTGCTACTGCCGTCCTGGAGTGACGCAAGCGACAAAAAAAGGGTGATGAAATGTACAATAAAAAAAGCTGAAAATAGTGTTTTATCAAATCATTACATACATGAGCAGAACTATCATGCGGAGTCCAATCAAAAGGCTTATATGCCCAGTTCAAATCTACGGATGATGCAGAATTTAGGGTGTGTTCACACTTGGCACGCTTGGGGTCTATTAAAAGACTCTTTGAGTATGATTGAATGGTGACATCGGAACCAAACAAGCGGACTGAAAACATTTTAAAGGTCTTGTTTCACTTCAAAACAAACTCTGATGGGATTCGACTGAAGCTTGAATACAACACAGACCAAAGGCGAAGCAACGGCAACCTGATTTCACCAAGTAGGACCTGTTCCTGGATTAACATCTATGTTGATCCTGGAACAACATTCCAATCAGCCAATCAGAATTAAGGGATACAGCTTATGTCAAGTTTAAGCTTACAATTAGGCACATCTATATGATTGTTATCCAACTGTTATTCCCCTCTGATTTTGGGAATAGTTTAGTTATGGTTAGTTTTAGGGGTAGGGAATAGGTGAGAATTACATTTTCGAACAAAATAAGATGTTTCAAGATTAACATAGATGATAATCCAGGATCGCATCGTACTTGACAAAATAATGACGTGCGGCTAAACAAACCAAAAGAAGAATGTGATGTCACAAGATCCAAATAAAGGATGTACTGTACAAGCATACCTGTTTTTTTCTAATCAATGGAGCTGTAATGCCTATGTCAATACAGGCATTAGAGACATATACTGTATTCCTGCAGCAAATATTTGAAAATATATGTGTGTGAGATGGAGGAATTCATTGTGCTGTTTTGACCACTGTGTGCATTTCTTAAGCTTTTCTTGAGTTCTCAACTCAAACCCAAAACATCCTGTAAGTTTCAAAACTTAAAACTTTCTGGTTAGTCTAATGCCGAGTTCAGACTGCACGATTTTTAAAGTAGTCAAGTCACTAAAGTTTCACACTGTTTTCTGTCGCTGCTGCGTTTACAGGGGGTTTCACACTGCATGACTTTACAATAGGAAAATCGCCGACAACTTTGTCTTGGTCCGCAAACTACGTCTCACAACCACACACACGCAAGAAGTGACATGGAAACAACTCGATGTCACGTAGTATATATTTTGTAATAAACTACATAGTGAGAAAGAAGCCTTTAGTGGGGTAGACAATGTACTTATTTTGCTCACCTGGCTTTTGAAGGGAATTTCTCTTTAACCTTTTTCTGCTTAGACCCGGTTGTGGTATTGCTCAGATGACACGTCAAACAGACACGGGTGCTCCTGCCACATTTGGACTAGTTTTTCCTTCACCTCTTGGGTCAAAATAAACCAAAAAGAAGCCCTTGTAACTTCTCCCCAACCTCCCGCTGGCCTGCAGATACCCATACTAGTGGATGCTGCTCCCGCATTGGATGTAGGTAATCACCGATGTTATTTTCAATTAGAACACATTTCGCACGGCATAATTTTGAATCTGCGACAACTCCAGATATTTAGCATGCCAAATATCTGACGGGTGTCGGCAACTCACCAGCAATTCTCTCAGATGGCGTCTTTGATAGTTCACACTGTGATTGTTACTCACGTGAACGAGCACCGATTTGCCTGTGATTTCAGGCATTTGTCTGCGATTTCTCAAAACCTGTCGGCGAGTCAAAATCATGCAGTCTGAACTTGGCATACAACAGTTTATACTGAAGCGGGTCTGCTAAAATAACAGGTTGTGTAACAGTGTAGCTTAACTCCGCCTCCACAGAAGATAATCAACACGTACTTCTACATCGCTGCCTGTTTAGCTCCGCCCACGATTCACACTGTAGAATTAAACAACCAACCGATAAAGATGCTCAGAAGACAATAAGATGCTCTGCCTTCTGTGTCCAACATTAGGGAAGAGTGGGTGAATCGTATTATTATTCAAGTTCCAGATCACCTCTTTAATGGTCCCATGAAATGCAAATAAAGTTTTAGATGTTAGCATCAGTATTGTTAGTTTTTAGGACATCTATAAGCTAGTGTGCACCTGAACAGTGATGAAATTCGTTTTTAGAACATATAAAACTGATTTATTCACGTCACCTGATATTTCAGTTTCTCATCAAATCATGACCAATCAAATGCTCTCTAGTATCTGACATGCCCTGCCCTCTTCAAGACGCTTCTCATTTAATTGCGCTCAACTACTCTCACTGGCAGAGTGGTGATAAAGCAAAACTACTGGCTGCTTTTTTTAAAGGGGAGGAGCTACACTATGACTTTATGTTTCGACATTAAATAAAAACGTACATTTCAAAGCACTCCACAGGACCTTTACGAACTTTCTTTGCCAATCTGTTTAGAGACAAGGCACAATTTGACGATGGATTTTCAGTAAGACTCAAAGTATGATGTTGTTGTGCCAACTATATTGGATTTGACAGTAATGTCGCACGACATAAGTGTAACTGTTTTAAATACGCTCCCTATTGCTTTGAATTATTACAGATCAATTGATATTGTACTCAATATCTATGCATTTTTAACCAAAATCTATTTATGAAAAAATGTATGAAGGGTGTGATCTAAAATGTTCTAATGAGAAAACCAAAAAGTAGTTCATGACCCCTTTAAAATGAGTGTGAATACAAACATAAAACCCTTTTCTGTTTTAATCTGGACCAAACTGCAAGTGTGAACACACCCCTAGTCACGGCTTGTGACAAGGGCTACGAAAGAAGCATCATGGGAGTATTTCATTAGACATCCGTCAGGCTAATCATCTAAAAGACACAATAGCCTATATACACTGAGTGAAAAATCAACCATGTGATATTGTGCAACTCTAAAACGACACACCGAATTATTTCGGACTCGGTACTGAGTCAGATTAACAACGCCAGAGTGCCGTTTCATTTTCTTCCTTCCATATTGTGAGAGTTACCCATAGCCCTTGTCCGTCACTAGACCCGTAGGCCCGTGTTTGTGTCCACGCTAGCAGTTGCTGCTATTCCGGAACTCTCCGTTTTCCGTGATCTGAAGCTTGGTGGGGTTTGTCGGAGAGATGCCGTTTCTGGTTTGCATGCTGTAACGATCCTTCAGCTGAGACAGAGCGCTCATTAACCGGGCGTTGGCGGCGTCCAGGGATGCGATTCTCTTCTCCTGTTGGGAATTGACCATTAATGGAGGTCAGATAGGAGAAGGTGATTAACAGTGCATGATATTTAATGTTTAATTAAAGTCTTTCTGCTTTGCAATGGACACGAGGTGACTGGCTCGGAATCATTACAGATTAATTACACCGTCTACAACCCATAAGATGAATTCACAGAGTTGGAATTAAAATTCACACGGTGATGGCTTTGTCTTAATAAAATAAATCTATGATGTTAAGAAAGTCTTTAATGATTTGGATGAGTGCTAAAGCAAATCCACATTGGGTGGTTTTTATGCTCATCAAACTGTTTACGAGAGCATTGATTGTCCCCGGAGGACACTGGCAATCATCATTAAACTTTCAAATGCATTAACACCATTAAGCCGCTCACAACATGCTGAAATATAAACTCAACACAAGAGGGCGCTGTGACCTTGCTAACTATTCACACAGACATCCAAGATTGTTAGATGAATAGCTGCTTGTTTCTTATTTAATAGAAAACTGTCCATTAAATTAAATTATCTGCAAAACAACTTCAGTAAATAGAGAGCATTGATTTCTTAGTGTTTAGTATGCGCCAGTATTGCATTAATGACAGCAGCACTCAAGTCGGATTTGAGAATGATCCAAAAGGCCTGTAGAATTGATATTTTTTGCTGCAAACCAACATAATGAATGTTACAAATCTGATTAATAACCTATAAATAATGTATCTGATTTGTAACATACACTATCAGAAATAAAGGTACGCGAGCTGTCACTGGGGTGGTACCTTTTCAAAAGGTACACATTTGGTACCTCTTTGGTACACATATTGGTACCTCAAAAGTATATGTAAGTACCTAAAAATTTTAAAAGGAACACTTTTGTACTTTTTAGGTACTAATATTTACCCTTAAGGTATTAATATGGACCCTTTAGGTATAAATGTGTACCTTTTGAAAAGGTACCACCCCAGTGATAGCTCGTGTACCTTTATTTCTGATCGTGTACACAGAGTATAACATATTCTGTAATAAATTAATTAATTTTATTCATATTTAAATGTATACATTTATTTTTTAAATTAATACTTTTATTAAATTTATATTTATTTATTTAAAAAATCTTTTATTATAAAGCACAGATTTTTAAGAAATGTAATTTCTAAATATATACACAGGATTTTGGATTCACCTGGGCTTCAATGATTTTCTGTTTAGAGTCTACGATGGCCTGCATGTCTGAGTGATCTTTCTTCAGTTCCTCTTCAACTGACATCAACCTGAAACACAAAATAGACAAACATCATGCTTCAGAAGCTACTTGAGCTGGATATTACATAATACATAATACTAACAAAAACTCGTAGAAAATGTACTATTATAATTTAATTTAGGGTTGGGCGGTTTGGTCTAAAATAAAAATCTCGCTTAATTAAACATTATAACTCGATTACGATTAATGAACGGTTATTTTATTTATTTATTTGACATTTTTTTGCCCTTATAGTTCACTGAATGTTTTGTACAGTAAATAAGCTCACATATTACAAGAGATTTTTGAATGATGGGTGCATTACTTGATTTAAAAATAATTGAAGGAAACACACTATCTACTTTCTATGATTATTTATTGAACATCAATGTTAAACAACTGAAATTAAAGCACACATTGCCTAAATAACTAGCACTTTTGGAAACAAAATAAATGTTTTTCTATGTTTTTCATATTAGTAGAAAGTAGAAAATAAGCAGTATCTCTTCTAAATAAAATAACTCTTGTATATCCGGTAAATAATATTAAAGCATTTCTTTCATCTTCTGTGAACAAACATTTTAATGTAAATGATAATTTTATTTTAATGGAAAACATGCCGTCTCAAGGCATCTCTGGTGCAGCTTATAATCATTGTCAGTAGTACAAAGTTCGGGGAATGAGTCAGATGTGGCTGCAAAGTGGCCCCAGAAGTAGAAATCAGCCTACGCCTTTAACAGAGTTGGGTCATGCCACTCCACATGCGGTAGAGAAAGTAATTGAAAACATTGTCCTGGAAAAAATGGATAGATTACAGGTTCTGAATGTTTGTACATTTGTAAAGTTCCTCTTGCACCCTTGTAATCTCACCTCTCATGGCTAAATTGTGTTAGCAATCTTGTACCATCTCTTAGAAGACAAAACCTGTAATATTATTAATATTAAATGTGTAGCACTGCCAAACAATGTCTGTCAATCTGTAAATCACCAGTTTGAACATACAGCCTATCAATTTGCAAAAGGATCTTCAAACTCTCCTGCTTCCCCTTCAAAAACAACACATACATATAATACACTTTATTGAACATGTACACATAGACATCACCTATATACTACATAACTGCAGATTAACTATGTTTATATATAATAACTGTATAACTATAATACACTATAACTATAAAACTATAATAACTATATATAATAAAAAAACATTAACTGTTAAAAGCTATAAGTAGGCCCACACGGAATCTGTGCATGCAGATTTCCGCAGATTTTCAGCCCAGCATTAAGTCTTTTTATTTACTTGTGTAAAAGGGTGTAAATTTCTATTTATTCAGTTTATAAATAAATTTCACTAATATTATTGTGATACAATAACAGCAATATTAAAATGTTTATGATTTATTTACAATGCCATTTGTAAAGTAATATTTTCTGTCTTTTAGTAGATATATTTAGTGGATCTAATTAGATTTGCATTATAAACATTAAATAAAAGTTAAAAAGCTATTTTTTAAATTTAATATATTAAGTGTTTAGTTATGATACTCCTAAAATCATTCCTCATAAATCCGCCGATTTTTGAAAAATTCTCCACAGACGTAGCAAAAAATGTCTGCAGAATCTGTCTGGCCCTAGCTATTAATGTATTCGATTCAATTCAATTCACCTTTATTTGTATAGCACTTTTACAATGCAGATTGTGTCAAAGCAGCTTCATATAGAAGATCATAGTAAATTAAAACAGTGTAGTTCATTTTTCAAAGTTTAAGTTCAGTTCAGTTCAGCTCTGTTCAGTGTGGTTTAATAATCACTACTGAGAGTTCAAACACTGAGGAGCAATCCATCGATGTGCAGGTCTACAGATCCTGAACCATGCAAGCTAGTGGCGACAGCGGCGAAAAAAAAACTTCACCAATTGGCGAAAGTGAAGAAAAAAACCTCGAGAGAACCAGGCTCAGATGAGCACGATCATTTCTCCACTGGCCAAACGAATGTAGTTACTATTTAATAATTAAAGTTATGGTAACTAATAACCTTAATTTTTCAGAATTTAATTGTAATGCAATAATAGGAACCCTTTTGTAAAGCTGCTTTGATAGAACAATTATTGTTGAATTGAATTTTCACTACAGATGTTTACCTGGTGATGATGCTCTTCATTTGCAGCTCTTTGTCATCCTGTTGTTTGCGTAGTCTCTCCTCTGTGTCCTCCAGCCGGGCCTGGTACTCCAGGAGCATCTTCTGCGTTTGGTCATCCTGACTCTTCATGCGAGATTCATACTCCTCCAGCTTCTTGGCAGAAATACGCAGCTTCTCCTGCAGGACGGCTATCTCCTGCTGATACTGAAGAAGGAAAGGAGAGAATGAAGAAGTCTAATAGCGGGATTACAGGGGCAACAAAAGCTGTGTACGGAGAGACTTGAGCGATGTGTACGGCTGTGGTTTGAAATGCATTTTACATGAATACAGCCTGCTAATCATCTCGTATCTGTCTGCTAAGCCTGAAAAATCCAGGAAAGCTGTATGAAGTATATCTAGCAGGTGCTAGCGAATGCTTCAAAGATTAATTTTTCATGCACTTTGGGGCAATCTTGTAGCTCAGACAGTAAAGCACGGTGCTCACAATGCCGGTTTCTCTAACAGTGATGTACCAAATTGAAACCAGTGCAAGGTCTGTCTACATGCATGGAATTTAGTTTACTAATATTTTTACTTAAAAAATGCATTTACAAGGGCATTTACATTTTCAAGACACCCTGGACTACTTTTTTTTCAATGTTAACAGATTTGTGTGTATTGAGCATCAGATAAGATAACGTTAGCACCTGTCAGCTTTAATTGTGGGCAAAACTGGATAATTTCGAGCTTTTGTCAGCTAATTTCATCTTTTGGGTTTAAAATAATTATTGGGGACAGGATCAAAATCAGTGACATAGTGTGAATCTGCTAGTGGAGTGATGATAAAAGCTATGCAATTAGACTGTATCTTTGTAAGGTATATGTGGGAAATATATACGTGGGAAAAATGGCAAAAATGGCAATCAGTGGGCAAGGGGAGATAGATATACCCAAAAAAACAGATATAGTTTTAAAAATAGTGTTTTAAAAGCAGTTAAGCTTTATACAAGACTGAAACACATGTGCATGAGTGGCTGGGGTGGAATTACAGTGATTACAAGCAGGATTATATTATTTATTTATTTATTTAGGCCTACTTAAATTTATGTATGTTTGTACTTTCATTTTAGTTGTCTTTAATTTCTTTAATTCTACTTTCCAAAATGAATCCTCGTTACAAGTTTACAATGAAAAAAAAGTTAGTTGACAATTTTTTATGATTAATTAAGGAATTATAATGCTTTGTTTTATTGTTTCATGTTCTTTTACTAGTGGAGTATTTACAGCTACTGAATAGTTCCCGTCCCTTTGTGCCCCCTGGCGGCATAGTCACAAACTGCGGTCAAACCTAAAAACACGTTCTTACTCCTTTATGCTGTGTTCACACTAGTGCAAGTGATTTACATGTTAAGTCAATGCAAAGACGCGAATAGACCGTTTTGCGTGTCTGACGCGCTTAACGCGTGAAACGCTTGAGTTTGAAAATTTGAACTCCAGCGGACATTCCAGCATTAACCAATCAGGAGCTTGCTCTCGTAGGGGCGTGATTATGACGTAGCGCCTGTTGTTGGTGTCCCGGGGGAAAATCCTCCTGCCTACACCGACAACAGTACATGAAACTGGGCTTGGCTCAGTCAGAAGCACCGGTGAAAGCTTCCATCATCCAGGTTAAGTTTCTGGAGGAGTTTATGAGCTCACAGAGCTGGGTGCACCTCTGAAAGGATCTAGTGCTCTCAGACACTGCTCCAAATGAATCAACGCTGTTTTTCAGCCTCCATAAAGCACATAAACACAGTTATTTTCTCAATAAAATCCATGTTTGCCATTTAGCAACGAAGCTACAGGCACTGGGCAGACAGAAGCCCTGCCGTGATGCGAATCCGGGTCTGTTCTGAAGTGAATTTCACACGTGAATGAAGCGGATTTTCACACGCAAATGAAGCAAATTTTCACGAGCCAATGAAGCGGGTAAACTCAAATGTTAACACGTCTATTTACACATGATTTATCCGTGCGTTCCGCATCTGGTGTGAACACAGCATTAGAGCGGCGGCGGTACAAAGCATGGCGGTAATGCTCATTTTTAAGTGTCACCCACTGTATATGCTGAAAGTGCTTTGAGAGCTTTAGGTTTGTCCAGTGTACACGATGTACAATTTTGCACTGCAGAAGTCCATGTCTTGCACAGACAGAGGACTTGTGAATTTTGCAAAAGACTGATTCCCAGCCCTCATCTGAAATTGTAATTCCCAGATCGTCTTCCCACACAGATTTTATTTGGGAATGAGATGTATAATTTTATAGTAGAATGATGATATAATCCCTTTCCAAATTGTGAGCCTCTCCAGTAAATTATCTAATGAGGAGCTAGGAGGCGATGCCGGAAACTGAGGGAACATTTTACACACCAAATCGAGAATTTGGAGATAATGGAAAATGGCTGTTGTTTGGAATATTAAACTTTTCACATACCTGCTGAAATGAAGAGAAAATTCCCTTATAGTACAAGTCATTTACTTCCTTAACACCTTTAGTATGCCAGGACGCAAATGATTTATCAATTATTGATGGGACTAAAACCTGGATTAGAATGAATGGGAGGTTTTAGAGATATGGTTTGCCAACCAAAATGGCGTCTAATTTGTTTTCAAATTTTAAGTGTGGATCTTACCAGCAAATAAATATTTTGTGAATTTGTCATAAGGGAAGGAAAGAAGAGCATAAACTAAGGCTGCTAGGGAAGAGGGCAAGCATGAGGTAGACTCTATGGCTATCCATTATAAAGCATCAGCCCCAAGATCTTCGTAAAGCCAGTAAAGTATACAACAAGTATTTGAAGCCTAGTAATAACATTAAAAACTAGGTAAAGACATTCCACCCATAGACTTAGGATTCGATTAATTTTAGATTAATTGCTCAGCCCTATATTTTAATACATATTTTTACTGTATTGTTGTTTTAGGCTATACGGAAACTAAGAGAGTGCAGAAATATTTTATGAATCTCACTCTGAAAAGAAGAAAACTTTTTTAGAGAATTTTTTCTTCCTCCATCTTGAGATGGAGTCCTGGAGATACAGATACAGAAACTGACTCCTTTATGAATATGACAAGACTTAACATAATAAGCCTGGCTTTACAAACAACAGTATTAACAGTAAACTCTGTTCTCTTTAGAGGATACCATGAACCACTACAGCATCACTTACATTAACATCTTGCAGCAGCACAGATGCAGCAAGGTTTATCTGAGAAGGGTTGAGTGTGTGGATGTACGTGTTCGGCACACTCCAGCGGTTCATTATTCATTAAAGAGACGACAGACGAGCCTGAGCCAGCCACTGCAGTGCAGTGATGTGAACCTGTCTGCCTAAATTACAGCACTACAGAGATCAAAAGTCAACTTTATCTAAAGTCCTTTTGAATTTCACTTCTACTTTCCGAACAACATCAAGCTGTCTGAGGTCTGACACTCAAGAGTCCTCGTTTCAGTTTAAGACATGATGCCATGACTAAGCATCAAGATCAGAGCTTAAAATTTCCACACGTCTGAGTGCTAGAACAGGGGGGAAAATCTGGATGATTCCTTTTTTTCTTTAGTTTAGACCAGAGATGCCCAAACTAGGGCCCGCGGGTCAAAGTTGGCCCATGGTAACCTTTGATTTGTCCCACCATCTCATCTGAGAAGATAGGAAGAATGATGGGGATGCTTTAGAGATTGTTTATGTTTCTATTGCAATAAGTTTTCCTTTAAAAAGTTATACTGCATTAGTTAATACCATTTTAAAGTGATGTTTTCTATTTACTGTGACCTTTTATGTGAAGCTGCTTTGACACAATCTACATTGTATAAGCGCTATACAAATAAAGGTGAATTGAATTGAATTGAATATTTATTTTGAAATTTTATTAAACAAATTAGAAAATTACCCATGGGAACTTTAATGTAATATAGTTTGGTGTATTGACCTTCGGCCCATGGCTCTCAATGATATTTGTGCTGCGTCCCAATTCGTATACTATCCATCCTAAATAGTATTTAAAAAATAGAATTAGTATGTCAATATGTAATGTATATTAGTATATTTGGCACATACTAATTCTATTTTCAAATACTATTTACGATGAATCGTATGCGAATTGGGACGCAGCACAAATGTCAACATTTGTGCACCACATTACAACATTAAATTAGTGCAGATTATTGTACAATGTTTTATATTTATATTATAGTCATTTGACAAATAATATATTTTTAAGTAACACAATAGTTACTTTCCCTGGTAATTAGGTACTTCTATAATTATGTAACTCAATTACTATTTGTGAGAAGTAACTAGTAACTACAACTAATTACTCTTTTAAAGGAACATGCCCAACACTGTCAAAAATCAATCAAATTCAATCATTTCCACTAAAACTGAAAGTCCCTTATGTCATTTATAATAAATCATCACTGTCTGCTAACACTTCCTGTCTTGTGAGCCCATGGGAGGCTAGTTTTGAACACACAAACAGTACGCCTGCTGTATTTCAGCACATACTGCTGCTTTTGTGCAGTCGTACCGCAGGATGAGGTCTCATTATTACCTTTTCAGTGGGTGTGAGATCCTCCTTGTTTGGGAAGTCCTCCCGGTGTTTGGAATCTGGGTCAATTCCCTCCTGCTCCAAATATTGCACATTCATATTCAGCAGCCAAGCAGCTGTGCGGTCCAATGCATTGGGATTCACAGGAGATGGAGCCTAATAAAAGTTCATTTAAACACACACACACACACACACATGCACATCCATTATTGTCTTTTAATATGCCCACGCTAGCATCTGCAGCCCCATTTCTAAAAGAAAGGATAGAACATTTTGTAAATTGTAATAAAGTCAAGAATATGAGATTTTTTTTGTTCTGTTTAACTTTTATATAATTGACAAAAGTACAACGTACAACATTTTGATGGCTAGAACACTCCAAATACGTTTGGGACAGAGATATGTTCAACACAGTGTTACTAACAACTTTAAATTTAATCGCAATTCTTAATTGCTAGAGAATTGAGGATACCTTCTGTTAAAGTTTTACAAGCCCAATCTCAAATGATTTGAGCCTTGAGCTGCTCATCAGTCTGTTTCATCATGGGCCATATAGTTTCATCAAGTGTGATACCAATTGTTTAGGTATTTAATGCTCATTGAAGTCTGGATGAAAATTGATTCTGAAAACTAAATGTCATTTTTTTCCCTGTAGAAACTTAAACTGATCACCAGAATGACCCCATCACACATTTCCTTTGTGTTTTTTTAACCATCTAAGATTAGCTCTAGGCCATTACCACACTGAAGTGACATAGGGTGCGTCCCAAATTGCACACTTATGCACTTTTCTCCGCCATTTTGTAGTCTAAATAGTTAAGTAGTGCATTCACACTGAAAACTCTAAAAATAATATGCACTTTAATTACCCGGATGATGCACTTTTTCAACAGGTAAAAAGTAGTGTCTTATGTTGGACACTTCACGCACTCAGCGATCACTGCTTTGCTCACGTAGCGGAAGGGGCGGAACTATCGGGCGCTAATGTTGGATTACTTTATTTATTTTAGATTGTGAAAATAAATAATTGCAAAATTCTCCTATGAGAGTGATTATAGCGCCTCCCGATGTTGAATGCGGTTATACTCATGGCAGGTATTATTTGGTAGTTTGGTCATTTATTTAGATAATTTGGCAACCGTCAAACGTCATCAGGGAAATGGTTTGAAATTCCGCTTAGTAAAAAAACCATCAGTGTTCCATTTGGGACGACACTACATGCATATACTATGCTGTTGAGTTTGTAAGTACATAGTGCATAAGTGGATAGTGTATAGTGTGTCAGTTGGGACGAAGCTCCATACTGTTGATTTTTCCTTAAAAAAAAAGATTCAGGCTGCATTTCTTGATGCAGCGGCAGACTGTTCATTGACAGCTGTTTTGCTGAACCCATGTGTTTTTATTTAAAGGGTTTTTTTACCCCAAAATAAATAATCTGTTATTAATAACTCACCGTCATGTCATTTCATGATTTTTTAGATGAAATACAAAAAAATAAAATAAAAAAACAACATTAAAAAACCTTCATTTTTGTCTTCTTTTCCTCATCAGCAGTATGAGATGAGTCAGCAGTGCAACACAAAAGCATTTTATGTCCCATAGTAAATGCACACCCTTACCTAATGTAAAGTCATTTTAACAGGGTTTATTTTTACTGCACAAAGTGTTCTTGGAGCTGACTAAAGTCATATTATAGAGTTGAACCCCTGAAGGCGACGCGGTGGTGCAGTAGGTAGCACGTTCGCCTCACAGCAAGAAGAACGATGGTTTGAGCCTCGGCTGGGTCAGTTGGCGTTTCTGTGTGGAGTTTGCATGTTCTCCCCGCATTCGTGTGGGTTTCTTCCGGGTGCTACAGTTTCCCCCACAAGTCCAAATACATGTGGTATAGGTGAATTGGGCAGGCTAAATTGTCTGTAGTGTATGTGTGTGAATGCGTGTATGAGTTTTCTAGTGATGGGTTGCAGCTGGAAGGGCATCCGCTGCGTAAAAAAGATGTTGGATAAGTTGGTGGTTCATTCCGCTGTGGCAACCCCAGATTAATAAAGGGACTAAGCCGAAAAGAAAATGAATGAATGAACCACTAAAGTCACATGGAATGTTTTTAAACTTGAGCATAAACTTTGAGCAATTCAAGACTGTTGCTGTATAAGGATGAGAGACCTCTGGGGTTTCTACTAAAATATCTTAATTTTTATTGTGAAGATGTTCTTAGGGGATTAAAATGACAAGAGGGTAAGTAATTAATAACATAATTTTAATTTATTTAATAATTTTCATACCCTTTAACACAGCACTAGCATTGGCCAAAGGTTGAGATTTCTCTGGATTTTATGAATCTTTTCACAATATTACTGTACATATACATTAGTTGTCGAAAGACCTGATAACATATGACCCAGCTTTGTTTACAAGGATTGAGATGCACCTTTTATACCCCAATATGAACCTTACACATTTTACTAGTTTATCTGCTTATTATAGAATGTTTCAAAATGGATTAATGTGGATTTTCTGTAACCTTTACACTTATTTTTTGCCTGTTTGGAGTGTGTTGCCACCATAAAAAAGTTTATATTTAAAAAATACATTAAAGTTTGTCAGTAAAAACATTGGAAATCACATCTTTATACTTTTACTTTCAATTAAAAAAAGTTAAAGAGAATTAACAAATCCCAGATAGATGACTTCATTGCCTTTTACAAAACGTCCTATCCTTTTCCTTAATTGGGTTGGTAAACGAGACTGCTGCTATCAAACCTATAGTTTTCAATCAATCGTTCACAAAAACAGGCACAAACAAACAAGCGCCTTCAAACTTTTCAAGGTGAGAACAACGCTTGCTGGAAAATAAAAGATAGAAAAAAAAAAACGCTTGATCAATTTTTAATGAAGATTTATTCAGCAGACTTCAAAGGAACAGTTTGGACAATGCGAGGAGTCATTTAATCACTAGCGCAGAGCCCGCAATTAATTCTGCTTGTCTGCTCATTCCTTTCGCCTCTGACGGCAAGAGGGCTTTGTTTGCTCGTCTCAACCTAAGAGCCTTGTTTGATTGCAGCGATGCACCGAAAGACTCATTAACCCCCAAGAGATCTAAGTGCCAAGTTGTTTTAAGAATATCAGCCGAGTGCTAGCTAATTTAGTGGTTTCTAAATGAGCTCTGGGAATACACCAACTTATGGACCTAGTGAGACAGAAAGAATGTGATCGGCTTTAAAACACAATCCCAAATCTTGGAAAATGATCATATCTTGGAACTTGGAAAAGTGTTTTTTCTTAATTATAGCCATAATAACATTGATTAGGCAGTAATCATGAGCTTGCTTGCCCTGCATCCTCATTATGTCGTTTCTAGTGGCTTTCGGCCATTATTATTGTAAATCTATTGCATTTTATACCTGTAATAGAAACTACTTAAGAAATTGTTTCCAGTAGTTATTTTGTATTTTATGTCCCAAATTTTATTTTGCATGATATTGCTATCAAATTCAAAACATATACCCGGGAGATGTGTTGCTTTTGACCTATTACTTTTATGTATTGCTCCAGGACTAATTTCATATATTTATGAAAGAATAAAATGTTTAGTGCGGTGCATTTTTTTTTTTACATTATTAAGCATCTATAACTTTTTTTTGCTTTGATCATTATGAACACTAGATGATGGATAATAAAGCCCAAAGTGTCTTCTTTCCAAAGATACATGAACTGTGAATGTAGACCAAATTATTCAGCAACGGTTACTGTTTTAGTTTGGGAAAGTCATTTTTGAGAAAACGCCTCTGACGGTGAGGAAAAGTAGGACACTGATATAGTCTCAGAAAACTTTTTTACAGAAATCTTATTTTGTATGCTATCTTCATTAAATTTGAAATATAAACTCATGAGACACTTTGCTTTGTTTGTATATGAAAAAACAAATATTGAACCGACTACAATTTTCCTTTCTCATTACTTCATAATGTATAACTTTTTATATTTTTAAGCATGAAACTTTCTAGATGGACTCAAAGTGTCTTCTTTCAAATGATACCTAATTTTTGTTTGTAGCTCACTGGGGTCAAGAACTGTTACTATTTAAAGACAGGTAGGTGTAAATACCCAAAAGTGAGTACTGGCTAACAAGTTAAACCAAGGCTACAAGTGAACTAAAATGAGGGAACAAATTCTTGATTATACACATACTTTGTTTTCCAAAAAGCTTCTCAAAATAGTGTAGAAACGACAAAAGAGTGTAACCAAAAAGATTGATAACACCATCCTATTATGGCTACCAGTTGTATTATGTTCTAAGACAATATGTGGTTTTATACAAATAAAAATCATTTGGGTACATAGGGACTGAATAAAGTAAGTGAAACACAAAATCTGCATTAATCAACAACCAGGGTTTTGGTCAACTAAATGTTGATAATTTAAATTTGCACTAAAATTATATTTCCGATGAGTAAAATTAGATGTCATATATTATGACTAAAGTGGCTAAATTAGTGCATATGACATGATTAAATATCATATTAAATACGACATGATCTTTTATCAAGATGAAAAACCAAGTACACATACCAAGTAAAGCCAAAACATTTGTATTTCCTGGTGGCTGGCAGTAAGCACAGATCATAAACAATTGTACAAATGTAACAAATAAATTTTCAAATGAACTTTTCCCATGGATGATTTAAATAATTTTAGGTAATTTTAATTTAGTTCTAATGCTGCGGTACATTAAAGGTGTAGTATGCAAATTTCACACCCAGTGGTTGAACTAGGTATTGTGTTCTTGGATTAAAACAAACACAATCGCAGGTTGCCAGATTGAGGACCAACAGGAGCGAGTATGACTATGGAGCCTAAAGTCTGAATTAAGTTGTGTTCTATATAAAAGCAACGGTACACAATACAAGAAATATTCTCCATATTAAATGGAGTTTTTGTTCTAATCAACACTTCAAATTGATATATTAGAAATGGCTTCTATTTCTTGCAGCTGAACAACAGAAAACTGACAATGATCACCTCAGGTACACCTCATGTGCTTTATTCAGTGTTAAATGCTAATAACGTGAGTTTGAGTGCCATTTTACATGACATTTATTGGCATACTACTGAAAGCAGCAGCAGATAGTTCACCTCAGATCTTGAAAATAAAATAAACTGTTTGAAATTAAACTTTAGAACTGTGAAATAATGCAAATGAACACATATCAGTGATTCAGCATCTACATTTAATAATGTTAAAGAGGTTTAATATGTATTAATCAGATTATAAACCTTACTATTTCGTGATTGAGTTCATATTCGGTGCTACTGAATGCTGTATTTAAATTTCTGTTGTGTTGGATCTGGTGCAAACAGCCAATTGCTTATCACAGCAAATCTCGTCACGTAGCATGTTTTTAGGACACAGGATTACAATGTGACCTGCCCACCTAATGATTACATTCATAATATTTATATTATTTGCTAATTGATAACCTCATGTGGAACTATGAATCTGCGTCTCATTTCGGAGTCTGCTACTGTCCACCGGAAGTCGCATTTCAGTCAAGGGCGAATGCTTTGAGAGCCTTTTTGAATGAATGAATGAAATACGCGGTTTTTCACCAAGGCAACTCAGGCTGCTGAAATATAATTGGCTAAAGTGGCAGAGGGTGGGTTAAATGACCAAAACAAAGACAGATGTTCTGGGATCTCAAAGCAGAATATCTGACTTCAGCATTATATTTCTGATAACCAGGAATGTTCACTTGGCATGTTTCTTAAATATCTGCAAACATATTATGGTATTTTTTATGCTTTAGAAAAGTCAAAAACATACAGCACCTTTAAGTGTAAAGTGGTTATTTTTCTTACACATTTGCTTTTAGTTAGATGTCTGATGTGTAATTGCAATTGGGCCGAGAAGGGTATAAACAGAGGTCAGAGCCAGGTTCAAATGGGTTGGTCAGCTCCAAGTGGGTAGGACTTGAGCTCCAAGAGGGCTGTACACCTCCTGGAATTTTCATTTATTTAATATCTTGTATATAACATGGAGTCCAAGCTATTGTGTTTTATGAATGTCTACACTTACCCTAACCCTAAACCCAACTTCACCGTAACCTGGTACGTTTTATTAATGTTTATGTGGTACCTACACCTCCCACCCTAAATCCAGCCTTATAGCATCGCAAGTCCCTCCCACCTAGAGGTCTGCAGGTGAATGTAGCCATAGTTACATGATTGGGTAAAACAGTGCACAAGAACCATACCTAATTGGTATAGTATCTAGTGACATCATCGCACAAGGTCACAGCAACCATACTCGGGACATTATGGCTTCAGTTTTCAATTGTGGAAGGAAATAGAAACATTTATAAAAACGGCAGGAAAAAATTGTGTTAAAATGGACTCACTTGTTTGTGTAGTGTGCGCTGCTTGGATTCTGGACTGTCCCCTTTGGAGGATGAAGACTGTTGCCTCAGTCTGGTGCCGCTGCTGGGCCAGTCAGGAGATGATGACATCATACTTCCACTGGAGGGCCGGGGATAGGGAGCGGTGTTAAGCATGTTTGGTGGAGTGCGGCCTCTTGTAATGGCTGGAGGTGGTTGGTCTATCCGGCGCTGTGGGCCTGCACTGTTCTGCCGCGGTACATTGGTCTGGTGTTGGGTCTCTGTAAGTGACAGCTGTCGACGTGTAAACTCTCCAGGACGTTGAATAAACTCATCCCCACTACTGCCCCCTCCACCGCTCGCCCCTGTGCTGGACTGGCTTATAAACGGGTGCTTTGGCCCCACAGTAGCTGCTTCCTCTGCATTACTGCTGATGGAACTCTGGCATTCAGATCCTGAGTCGGCCACTGCACGGGGTGACACGGGCAATCCGGCGGCCATCTGGTACACAGGGTTCTGGAAGGAGAGCGGGGCAAGCAGCTGGGACCTTCCTGGGGCAGACTCTGTGCTCGGGGTGGTGGGGGTCTGACCTGCTCTTCTCAGGGTTGGACCACTGGGCATGTTGCCCTTTATGGTGCGGGTGGTCCACATTCCTGCGCTCTGGCCAGCAGACGTCTGGCTGTCATTGATGGGGTCACTGAAGGAGGTGTTGGCAGCACTCTCCAGAGATCGGCTGTCCTGCAGGTCCACCATTGACAAGCTCTTGCTGCCGTTGGGGATCTGAACATCTGGCTCGTTGGCCTCAGAGTAACTGGAGCTGCGGGCGGGTGACGGCTGAATCACAGAATTCCTTGTGACAAAGAACAGGTCCTTATTTTCGGGGGTTGGTGAGGGCAGTCGAGTGAAATCCACCAGCCTGTCCAAGAGACGACAGGACAAAATGAAGATCACAGATGGTTTTCTTTTTTTTTTAAATTCATATTAAACATATTAGCTAGCTCAGGGGTGTCCAACTATTGCAGAGTTCTGCTCCAATCAAATTATCTAAAAGTTTCTAGTGTGTCTAAAGACCTTGGTCCCCTGGTTCAGGAATTGTTTCAGTTTGGTCGGAGCTAAACTCTGCAGGGCTAGGTCAGAAATCCCATATTGTACTACCTTACTAGGCTTCTCTCAAAATGTTTAGCTGTAATTAATTGCTGAAACTTTTATCACGATATATGGTATCATCAATCTATTGAGCTTCAAAAAGATTAATGTATAATGATAACCAAAAATACATACTGTATTATTTTAAAGCAGAGATGCCCAAAGTAGGGCCCACAGGCCAAAGTTGGCCCATGGTAAACTTAGACTTGTCCCACCATCCCATCAGAAAAGAGTGGAGCAGAGGTGGGAATGTGGAATGAGAATGTGGTTTGGCGAATACTTGGACAGAGAGTTTAACGTTAACGAATTTACCATTTGTTTGTTTGTTTGATTGTTTGTTTTATTGCTGAACAATAAAATAGCCAACTGAAATTAAATGTTTTAATTAAATGTTGTAAATAAATCAGACTTTTAAAATGTAAATACTGCCACTTGACAGATGCACAAAACATCCGTGAGCAAATCAAGGCAAAGGCAGGAGCAGCTCGACTGTACTCAACATTGAACTCCATTGTGTTATAAATGAGATAGTTTTTTTTTTGTCATTTTCTACATTTTCTAGTTATTTAAATAAATTAGGAAATTACCCATGGCAAAATTGACTGAACATTGACCAGCCCTGGTCCAGTTCGAAGAGGTGTGCCAGAGTGCGGTTCGGCTGTGCTTTGGAACGGTGCACTTGTAGTGTGAGTGCAAAGCATGCTTGAGCCCAAAACTGAAGACGCGACATCACTTTTAAGGGACTGTTTCATATGAATTTATTGATCATTCTTACTTTTTAATGAACGCAATTGTCATAGTTTATTACAGATGCAAACCTTTTATGATAATTTATGAGCGTCAAAAGTTGTGGATCTGTTTGGCAAAACATTTGACTGTGTGTCACTGCACCCCAAACGACTAAAAATAATACAAATATAAATATATATAAATAAAAAATAATAATATAAATATATAAATATAAATATATATATAATAATAATACAAATATACAATATAACTAAAGCAATGTCCACTGTGCTGAGCGAGAGCGCTTCTCTCTGTTAAACTGAACAGCACGTCGTAAGCGTGCTTCGACTCGAATGCAATGTGAGTGCAGGCCGTCGAGGGAGAGGGTAGGGGGACAACCGTGCTTAGCAAGAGTATGACCAAAGTGTCATTAATAAACTTTAATGCATAAAAATTCACAGTATGAAATAGGCATATTATAGGTATGTTAAAGTTAAGTAAACAATAAATCTGAAATTTATTAATTACTAACTAAGCATTAACTAAGAAATTAACATTCCTAAGATTAATAAATACTTTTGTGGTTGTTATTACATCAACTTTAGTTAAATTAACTGATGGAGCCTTACTATACAGAGGTAGTGAACAAATATACTGTATATATACAAAGATACATCTCTATACTGTAAAAAGTCACATTATTTCAATGACAAGACCAGATTAACATGCAAAAATGTTCATGTTTGAAATCAAACCTCCTTTTAAGTCTTCAAGCATTGATGAACAACCACTAATAAAACAGTCAGAATATTCTTAAAAAGCACTCTAAAAGTTTAAATAATAAATAACTATTATTCACTGTATTTGGAAGTGCGGCATATCAATATTGATAATTTTCTTTATCACAATAGGTTAAATTACTGAATAGCAGCATAAATGTCTATTCTTTACTATACAGAATATTTGACAAATGGTGTTCAAATAATTAGTAAAAGTATAGTCAAAAACAACCCTTGACCTATTACTTTCAGGGAGTTTTCTCTAACTCCAGAGACCCCAGGAGAAGATTTAAGAATGACAATGAAGCAATGCATCTTGTGCTAGGACACATAGCAACATGGGAAATGTACAGTATGTCCAAATTTAATACAAACATTCAAAATTTAAGCAACATTTTAGAAGTCCCAAAACAATTGCCTATTCAAAATAAATACCTACATTGCAAGAGAGCGTACAATTCCTACGCAGCCCATGACACAGCTGACCTAGCTCATTTATATGGCTAATGAATGTGTGCTAATATGGTAGATGTCTAAACACTGACACACAAATGTCTTTTGATTTAAAACTATGTAATAAATCTCTATGATCCCAGTATAAGAGAATAATATATGTATAAAGAGATCTGAGAGTACTTATTAAAACATGTGCAATCATTACTAGAAGCAAGTAGTCTTCTCTGAAAGTGATCATTGGAGCAGCAGGGGGTTTTATATCAGGACACATTTTCACATCTTCAATTTTACCCTATTCCACAACAGTATGATGATGATTTTACTAGCTTGCAGTTTTCTTCCCCCAGCTCAATTTACATTTCACAGCGTCACATTCAAGACATTCACCTAAATATAAAAGTGCTTTAAAAGTCTTTTCCTCATTTCACAGACTGCCACAGCGAATAGCCATCAACTCGCATGGATCACATCCCAGAGCCCACATAATCTGAAGGCTTTAGAGTTTTTTTAAATGTTTATTCATCTTCTGTGACCAGTTACTCAGTTTAGAATCTAAATAATGTAAAACCTAAAGACTTTTGAATGGATATCTGAAATATATTCTCGGCTAAAGGTGAAATTCTTGCAACGTAAGATTATTGCTTAGCCTAGACTTACCCTGTGATCTCACTGTCCATCACCATCTTCTGCAGACCGGTGGACAGGCTGCTGCTAGGGAGACTAGGTGACCCGACACGCTCAGTGGGAGATGGTACAGGGGCTCCGGTGGGATTCGTCAGGGCTGAATTCACATCCCGCAGGATCCGAGCTAAAGGTCCCAGCTTGGTGATGGTAGTCTACAACACAATGGAGGACTATGACTGTCTGTAAACTATTAGAGCAGTGTGAACTCACAGTGGCATCATACATACTATACAATTTTAGCATAGACAAGTGCATTTAAATATGTAAGTAAACTGCTTTTCCTAATGTTAATTTAGAACAAGTTAATTTTACTGTGACGAAAGATTTGTTCTTTAACCTTTTATATGGCACTCTGAAATAAAAAACTTGTACGCGTAGTGTTTTACAAGACTTTAGAACTTGGTGTGACTTAAAATTCATTGATTCAGTCATTATCTCTTCGGCTTAGTCTCTTTATTAATCAGGGGTCGCCACAGCAGAATGAACCGCCAACAAATCCAGCATATGTTTTACGCAGCGGATGCCCTTCCAGCTGCAACCCATCACTGGAAAACACCCATACAAACTCATTCACACACATACGCTACAGACAATTTAGCTTACCCAATTCCCCTATAGTGCATGTCTTTGGACTTTTGGGGGAAACCGGAGTATTTCACATACAGTTGGTCAGAATTATTAGCCCCCTGTATATTTTTTTTCACCAATTTCTGTTTAACGGAAATATTCTTTTACATAATAGTTTTAATAAATAATTTCTAATAACTTATTTATTTTATCCTTGCCATGATGACAGTACATCATATTTTACTAGATATTTTCAAGATACTAGAATTCAGCTTAAAGTGACATTTAAACACTTAACTAGGTTCATTAGGTTAACTAGGCAAGTTATGGTAATTAGGCAAGTCATTCTACTGTATAATGATGGTTCATTCTGTAGACAATTAAAAAAAAAACAGTGATTTGAAAAATTGCAATTGAAAAAAAAGGGGATAATAATATTGACCTTAAAAAAATAAAAAAAATGTAAAACTGCTTTTTATTCTAGCCAAAATAAAACAAATAATAAAACATATTATAGGAAGGACTGCATGGTGTTCTGTGTGGAGTTTGCATGTTCGCATGGGTTTCCTCCGGGTGCTCCGGTTTCCCCCTAAAGTCCAAAGACGTGGTACAGGTGAAATGGGTAAGCAAAATTGTTCATAGTGTATGTGTGTGAATGAGTGTGTATGGATGTTTCCCAGTAATGGATTGCAGCTGGAAGTGTATCCGCTGCATAAAACATTTGCTGGATAAGTTGGCGGTTCATTCCGCTGTGGCGACCCCAGATTAATAAAGGGACTAAGCCGAAAAGAAAATGAATGAACGAATAAATATTATAAGAAATACTGTGAAATATTTCTTGCTCTGTTAAACATAATTTGGAAAATATTTGAAAAAGAAAAAATAAAATAAAATCACAGAAGGGCTAATGATATTGACATCAACTATACACTTTTCCATTTGTTGAAAAGCAAACACTTACCTGATCGAGCTGTGAGACTGCTTCAGACAGGAGAGAATGAAGAGAAGAGAGTTCACGGCCCAGGTCAACATAACCCTCAAAGCCTGCTGTGTTAGAGATGGTCTCTGGGTTGGAGATCTCCAGCAGGAAGCGCTGCATGTTGGTCCATTCGTGCTCCAAGAACTGATTCATGAAGGACATGTACTCTTCCTTACTGCCAAACCTACAACATAAAACACAATAAATTGATTTTTTTTGTGATGAAATCTGATAAAAAACTTGTTTACATGTTATGTTTACATAATTAACCACAAGCATAGGAGTAGTATTGCTCATTATAATATTGACATAACCATCATGAAAACAAATGATGTTCACTCTTTGTTAGTCTTGCATGTGTTATAAAGCACTTCTGTATTTTATAGATGCAAATTTTCTAAAGTGACATAAACATTTCACTTTACTTCATATGGTTATGATTTAATTAGTGCTGAGCTAAGATTAAAACAAAAGCTTGTATTGACATAATATACACTCAACAGCCACTTTATTAGGTACACCTGTCTAACTTGATTTTCACGCATAACCATCTCTAGGGTTTACAGAGAATGGTCCGAAATAGAGAAAATATCCAGTGAGTGGCAGTGCTGTGGACGCAAATGCCTTGTTGATGCCAGAGGTCAGAGGAGAATGGCCAGACTGGTTCCAGCTGATAGAAGAACAACAGTAACTCAAATAACCACTTGTTACAGTACAACAGAGGTATGCAGAAGAGCACAACACGTCCTTGAGGCGGATGGGCTACAGCAGCAGAAGACCACACCAGGTGCCACTCTTGTCAGGTTAGAACAGGATTCTGAGGCTACAACTGGCACAGGCTCACCAAAATTAGACAATAGAAGAGTGGAGAAATGTTGCCTGGTCTGATGAGTCTCGATTTTTGCTGCGACATTCGCATGGTAGGGTCAGAATTTGGCGTTAACAACATGAAAGCATGGATCCATCCTGCCTTGTATCAACAGTTTAGGCTGCTGGTGGTGGTGTAATGGTGTGGGGGATATTTTCTTGGCACACTTTGGGCCCATTAGTACCAACTGAGCATTGTGTCAACGCCACAGCCTACCTGAGTATTGTTGCTGACCATGTTCCTCTCTTTATGACCACAGTGTACCCATCTTCTGATGGCTACTTCCAGCAGGATAATGCACCAAGTCATGAAGCGTGAATCATCTCAGACTGGCTTCTTGAACATGACAATGAGTTCACTGTACTCAAATGGCTTCCGCAGTCACCAGAGTTCAATCCAATAGATCACATTTAGGACGAGGTGGAACAAATCTGCAGCAACTGCGTGATGCTATCATGTAAATATGGACCAAAATCTTTGAGGAATATATCCAGTACCTTGTTAAATCTATGCTACGAAGAATTAAGGCAGTTCTGATGGCAAAAGGGGGTCCAACCCGGTACTAGTAAGGTGTTCCTAATAAAGTGGCCGGTGAGTGTATGTGTGTGTATTATGCATATTTATGTATATGTGATACACACACATAATGTACATAGAAATAAAACTATACAAAACAAATACAAAAAAATTTTTACTATACAGAAAAAAAATATTTACATTTATATAATTTGTTTCATATACATATACTAAATATAAATAACCATGTTCTCATATATACTGTATGCATGTGTGTGTATATTTATATATCAATAATAAATATACACAGCACACACACATTTATAATGTCAAAACAAACTTTTATTTTGGATGTGATTAATCACAATTAAACTTTGCCCAGCACTAGATATAATAAATTGCAAGTTTTTTCCAGTTTTCCATCCACTCTTACCTCGCTCAATAAAAAACACTCACTTGGTGAAGTTGGCGAGGTTTTGTGTGACTTTGGCGATGAGTGTGAGTGTGCGGGCGGTGCGGTCATCTGGATATTCCTGCATGAGGCTGAAAAGTGACGGCGACATGATGGCAGGACACAGAAAGCGCAGGAAGAGTGAAGCGCTGATCAAGCGTTCACTGATATCCGGCCGTCCTCGGCTACTGCACTCCTGCCGCCACGACGCAAACACTTCCTTGAGCTCCCGAGGAAACACACTAGAGAGAAAAGACAATAATGTGATTGATCAGAAAACTAAAATCTGTTTTAACCCTTTAACTTCCACTTTAAGTGTTTTAATTGGTAATACTTTATTTTGATGATCCAATTGAGTATTAGTAGAGTGTCTGCTTAATATCTGTTGATGCTGCTCCTTCAACAGACATTTAACTGACTATAAGAAACTTTGCAAGTACATGTCAACTTACACTAACCCTAACTCTAACCCTAACCCTAACCCTAACCTCAAACGGTCTACTTATAATCTAATGAGAATTAGTAAATTAAATTCAACAAACGGACCATCAAAAGTGTGACCTTTTATTTTTTGGGGGTTAAATTATGTTCCTGAAGCCACTCCACGCAAATGTTTTAACTATAACCTATGGACAAAAGGCTAACCAGGTAGTTACAATGCCAGTTAAATGGTTAAAAAAATGAATGCAGTTAAGAAGTGAGAAATTAAAATTCACATAGAGTCTGGATGAACTGGAAGTTGATGAAACTTATTTCAATATGTTGATGTACTACTGAAACTGAATTTTGAGTAGGGGACAGGGCTTTCTTTTTGCACATCATTCCCTCATAGCAAATTAACAGTAAGAGGGGTGTGATTAAGAATATTGTGAAACTGATGTCAACAGAGAAAGTCCGCCACTCCAAACATGGAAGAAAATGGTCAGACTTTGATTAAATATTACCAAAACTTTTTTTTTCAGTGAATTAACTTGCACAGATTAATTATTCACCTTCAGTCTAACAATGTAAACCAGCAAAATAAACATTGCAATCTTTGATTTCACATGAACTTGAAACTTTTGACATACTGTATACAGTACATAAGAGATACAAATAAAAGTCTCCTGTATGTTTCAGAACTCAAACTTTTCTCATTAGTCTAAAACCAGCTTAATTTGAAGCCAATCTGACAAAACTACAGGTTTACATTATAGTACATAATAAATAATAAAACAGTATGGCTTAACTCACTGTTTGTTTAGCTCGATCCAATGATTCATGATGTAGTTATAAAAAAACAAGAGAAGCAAATGCAGGTCTATGCAGAAATCAAATGCTGATGATGCTCTAAAGACAACAAGATTTTACATGTCTTACTTTTGATCTCAATTTCAGAGAGTGCAAATGAACTTTATTTTTAATGAAGCTCCAGACCATGTCAATTAAAACTTATTGCTTTGTTCACTTCAACTTACTGCAAATTTGTTTACAAGTAATGTCTTACTCGATGCTTGAATTTCATAAAGTCTGAAACTAAACAATGTAGTTGGCATTGTAGCAATTACATTGGATACAAGAGTAATGTTACACCAGTAAGTAACCTTTTAGAACTATCCCCTATTGCTTTTTCTGTCAGATCATTGGAGATGTGCTGAGTTTTTATGTGCCTACCCTAAATTAATGCCCATCAATGAATGAGCTCAAAACAGGACAGAAAATAACAAAGTAACGCATTAAAATAATCTATTACTGTTTTTTTATGTAAAAATATATAAGTGGACATCAGAGAACAGTATAAAATAAACACAAAAAGGCACTTCCCCTCTTAATATATTCCAGATGCTTCCAATAAATGTTAATTTTAGCTGAATCTTTAATAGTTGATAGTAACCACAGCTAAAAATACAGTACACGGGTTTGGAACAACACGAGGGCAATAAATGCTGACTGTAAACCAGCACTAGTGAGCTGAAATGTTGTCTAGCACTGCTGAGTAACTGTTTAACAACAAACAGGCCGAACACCAACAAAACTCCCACCCGCTTCAGCATTCCCACATCGCATCACAGTCACTGTGTGCATTTAATTAAGTGTTAACAACACGGGACACATCGTCTCCCACAACGCTTTCACTGCTACCCCCTTAAACCGTTACGTCCGCCTTCAATTTTCACATCAGCACCTTAAGGACGTCTCCTGCTGCGGCCTACAGCTCACCACAATCTGCCGTTTAAGTTGCTCTTTTTTTAAAGACAGCGAAACATAAAAACTATAGCGCAGTGAGACACAACAAGATTCAGTTTAAGATATCCCTAGAAGGAAAAATTGCATTCCTCTGGGATATCCTGCACCAGACCTTTGCAGGGGAGGCTAATTTCATTTCTCAGCATGCTTCTGCAGATACTGAATGTAGGTGATGACTGAGGAATAGCACAGTCTCTGAGAAGACAGATGGAGACCTCTCACTTCGTAATAATTTTAGTATGCCAGACAGGCATCATGGGCTTTTTGGACAAAAGACCAAATTGCCTTTCATGATGTGCATAAAATTAAGAAACTAAAAAAAATAATAATATAATATAACAGGGGAATAGGTATTATATATGAGCAATATCACACGAGTAGCAGAGCTATGTGGTGATGTGGCTGTGTATCGGCACTGGTCAGATGCCACATCGCACTGCCACAAGTGTGATATCGAGTTTATACAACAGTTCAACGACATAATTATGTGTATAAAAAAGAAAATCAAACACGGAGAGTCTCAAAAACCTGTTGTAAGAGGAACTAAGCAGTTGCTCATTCACCAACGCCATTTTAGAGCTAGTATTTGAATGATTCTCTAGTGTAATGTCTAAAGTGAAGACAAAACAGGTGATTTTGCTCACATTTTTGAGCTTGAACGGCATGAAATGCCATCAGTCTACAGAGATATCTCGAAGTATTTCTCTGTTGCAATCGGGAGATCGCAAGAGAGAGATTGACTTAGAAAGTCCTTAACCTGTTTAATAATGATCTGATCAGCTGCAGTTTTTAATTGCGCTGGTTTTCTGAAAGCTGAAAGGGCATCCGCTGGGTAAAACATATGCTGGATAAGTTGGCGGTTTATTCCACTGTAGTGACCCCTGATAAATAAGGCACTAAGCCGAAAGAAAATGAATGAATGAATTTATATTATATATAAGGATCACAGTGCAGCTCCAAAACACGAACTAACTGTCGTTTTATATATTTCAACTATTTTAAACTACCAGGTTTAAACCCATGCAAATATTTTAAACATTAATGTAGATGCTTTACTTTCATTTCATATGCTTTGTACATAAATTAACAGACACCAAAATGATGTAAACATATTTCATTTATGTATTTTATCTACTTATATTTTATGTTGACATTTCCTGCCAACAAATGCTCTAAATGATAATATTCTTCTTATTACATTATTCCTCTATTTGTATATATGTAGTAGTCAACATCATCAAAGTTGTTCTAAAACTATTGAACAAACCTCATTCATGCCTTAGGACAATTTTGGAAAACTTTCTTCATCCACCTCAAATATTGACTACTGTACACTGAATGCATTATCGACCCAGCAGCATCCAATATTGGTATTAGCCATGTTGAAGGATTAGTTCACCCAAAAATGAACATTCTGTAATTAATTACTCACCTTCATGTTTTTTTAAATACTCTGATACCGTTGTTCATCTTCTGAACACAAATTAAAATATTTTAGATGAAATCTGAGAGCTCTCCACAGTCACCAAGAGTCAGAGATGTTCGAAGTACAGAAAAGAAACCAAAAACCATGTGGCTTCAGTGGTTCAATCATACAAAGCTCCAAGAACACCTTTGTGCACCAAATAACCTGTTAAAACAACATCACGCATGCGGTTGTACTGCCTGAAGTAAACACACACCATGTCCTAATGCGTGAGAGAAGATATAAGCAAATAAAGTTGAAATTACAGGTAGTTTGGGCACCCAAAAGTGTTCTTGGAGCTTCTTATTATTACATTTTGAACCACTGAAGTCACATGGAATGTTCTGACCATCTTTTTGGTTTATTTTTCTGGACTTTGAGTGTGTCAGGACCATCGATTTCATCTAAAATATCTTAATTTGTGTTACGGAGATGAACAAAGGTGTCAGAAAATCAGAATGACATGGTGGTGAGTAATTAATAACAGATTTTTCATTTTTGGGTGAACTAACCCTTTAAAGTGTTAATTGAAGATGTTTCCTATAGAGCAAATTCCTCTAAAGGGAGAAGCATTTATAGGAAATTGCTCTATTGGACACATCTGCTTTCCTCTGTGCCGTGTGCAATCTCTGATATGAGAGGTGAATTTGATGGAATTACCAGTAAGAGTTGATGATCTTGCAGAAAGCCAGCTCACAGCACATCTTCAGGTTGCTCTGGTGCTCGTGCAGGTCACTGGAGGAGCATTTAGATGGATCCACCTCGCAGTTCTCGTCTGACTCATACAGGGCTTTGATGAACTCACCTGGGATAAATGAAAGTAAATGTGGAAAAACCTTATTTAGCACAGACAGAGAGCAGCTTGCTGCAGTACTGTACTGCTGCGTAAAGGATAAGTCGCATTAAAGGGCACCTATTTTACACGCTTTTCAAGATTTAAGATAAGTCTTTTGTATCTCCAGAATGTGTCTGTAAAGTTTCAGCACAAAACACTCATCAGATTATTTTATTATACCTTTCTGAATGTTGGAATTTTCTGCTCTGAACACTATGTAGCTGTTTTTGTGGCCTGTGCCTTTAATGCTAGTTCTCCCCACCCACCATTCCCTCGTGCCT
Organism: Danio aesculapii; assembly: GCF_903798145.1. Classification (NCBI taxonomy): domain Eukaryota; kingdom Metazoa; phylum Chordata; class Actinopteri; order Cypriniformes; family Danionidae; genus Danio; species Danio aesculapii. The sequence continues at coordinate 41,171,750 of NC_079442.1, read as the reverse complement.
GTCAGAGTGTACCTCAATCTCCGGCTCAGCTGCGTCCGATAAACAGCACAGTTACAGACATGAAGAAATACTACAGTAAGAACTTTTACAATGATTATTTGATTTTTAAAAATAATAATTTTTCAATGATTATTATTGATTTGTTGCGGAGTTAATGCAAGCCTTTCTGCAACGATGAGTCACACAGTGTTGTTACAAAGTTCACGAACACACACACAGTGCGCGCATTTAACTTTGCGCTGTTTTTGCATGGCATCTATGGAGTATATATGGAGTACTATGGAGTAAAGATATCTGTTATTTTGATGTACAAAATAAACCTGATTTAAAGCCCAAAAACCGGGATTGAAGCGTCTTCTTTTATTATTGTACTGAAATGCGGCTGTGGTGATAAAGATGGTAAAACCGTTATAATATTTTACAAACATGCACTGTTTTAAAAATGTGTTAAACTTGTAAAACTCATTCTTGATCACATTTGATGATGATTGATGATCACAGCGAGCCAAACAGATCTTTTAATCCCAGTTGCTTTGTGCACATCCGTTCTGTCTTGTGGATGTGATTATACATATACTACGGAGGCATGTTAATACGCTGATGTCAGTCAATTTGGTGGGTGGGAAAGCCACACTCCTACATTACATTGCGGTGGGCCTCAAAATGGGAAGGATTTGGATCCTATTTTAACATCAGGAAATTAAAAAAAGAGACTTATTGTCTTTATATCAGCTCAATATGACTGTGGATTAGGCATGGGCCGGTATAGGATTCTGACGGTATGATAACCTTGGATAAAAATATCACAGTTCCATGGTATCACGGTATTGTTATTACAGCTCTAAAATATATTCTTTTTAAATGTTGGGGTAATAAAAACAACAATTTTTTCACCTTTAAAAACAATATATTTTATTTTTGAAAGATTTAAAGTATTTTGGAGCAGTAAACTTGTCAGGTTAAATAATGAAAATGAATCATTGACTTCTGCTGTCTTCATTAGTTTCAAAAACACAGATTTCTTTAACATTTAAAACAGCATCTTTGGATATCTTTTTCTGCTGGAGATACTATTGTTCTAAAAAAAAAAAAAAAAAAAAAAAAAAAAGGAAATAAAAAATCTTACACATAAGATTTTTTATTAAAATCTCACACATCTTTTCCAACCGCGGTATACCTTGAAAACAGCTATCGTCCCATGCCTACAGTGGACACACTGTACCTACACACAGTTTTGTCCAAACAGCCTACAAAAGAGGACTTTCATCATAGACGCCCTTTAAGAATTAATAGCACCTTCAAAAATATATTTAGATTTGCAAATTTCATCATATAATATGCATTTTAACATTTGCTTTAAAAAAAAAAAAAGCTTCAACTACACAAAAAATGTATTCATTAGATTTACTCATTTGTTTTAAGGTCAGTGGTTACAAAAAAAATTATGTGGGCTAAATTTAAACAAAGAAATTAAGTTGAACATTACTAAATTTAATTTGTTTGTTTAAATTCAGCCCATATAAATTGTTTGCAGCCACTTACCTTAACAAAATTTTGTAAATTCAATGAATCATTTTTTTCAGTGTACTTCACTTGAATTGACTGAAAGTTAATCACATTTGCTAATATGATCACTAAATCAAAGATTTGCTTTTATTTCATAATGCACAAAATTCACCTAAATGATTAATTGTTTTTTTAATATATACATTTGAAGTCAGAATTATTAGCCCCCTGAATTATTAGCCCCCATGTTTATTTTTTTCCCCAATTTGTGTTTAATGGAGAGAAGCACATTTTTCAACACATTTCTAAACATAATAGTTTTAATAATGCATTTCTAATAACTGATTTATTTTATCTTTGCCATGATGACAGTAAATAATATTTGAATAGATATTTATCAAGACACTTCTATACAGCTTAAAGTGACATTTAAAGGCTTAATTAGGTTTAACTAGGCAGGTTACCAAGTTATTGTATAATGATGGTTTGTTCTGTAGACAGTCAAAAAAAATATATAGCTAAAAGGGGCTAATAATTATGACTTTAAAATGTTTTTTAATAATTAAAAACTGCTTTTATTCTAGCTGAAATAAAACAAATAAGACTTTCTCCAGAAGAAAAAATATTCAAAATCTCCTTGCTCTGTTAAACATAATTTGGGAAGTATTTAAAAATAAATAAATTCAAAGGGGGGCTAATAATTCTGACTTTAACTGTAACTATGCTATGATTATATAAAGCTGACACTTTCCTCACAGACTGCACTTTTAAAAGTATTTTCCCAGCATCAAACAAGCACTTTTGAGGGAAACTGAGCCTAAAGCTTTCCCCTCCTTGCTTGATTTTATCCTCACATTGGACATTAGATCTTAAATCATTAAAAATAACTTCAAAAACACAGACACACACACAAAAAAGGCTGTAAATTATTGATTCCATATTCTACTTAGCATAATTTAATAGTCCGAAATCACTGCAGGAGTTGTGAGGAAATGTACTGGACTGCTTTGATCCGGATGACTATTAAATATATTTTTCTCACATACACACACACACACACACACGCACGCGCATGCACACAAAGAACAGTGTCTTTACCTAAAGCGTCCTGCAGGTATTTCTGTCCCACTAGTTTCAGGTACTCCTCTATAGCTTTGGTGGCCAGTGTGTTCTCACGGAAGATGAGATGCTCATTGTCTCCGCAACGATCCACCTCAGACATCATCAGATCTGTCAGAAAGTCCTGAGGGGGACAAAACAGAAAGCTGACTTTACACAGAGAAATCCTGTGTTTTGTTAAATAATACTTTTGTAGTATTTCAATATCATACTCGAACTAGCAACTTTCTTGTTGTGAGGCAACCGTGCTAACCAATTAGCCACTGTGCTGCCACAAAACACAAACAAATATGCAATAAAAAGATACAAATTTCTATATTTACATACATTACAAAAAAATTACAAATATTTTTAAAAGTGATCAAAACATATAATAATAATAATAATAATAATAATAATTATTATTATTATTATTATTTTTATATTATTATAAATAAAAAAACAAAACAACAACAACAATAAGTATTATTAATAATAATAATGATAATATTTTAATAATAATAATAATAATAATATTATTATTATTATTTAAATAATAATAATAATAATAACATTTAAATAATAATAATAATAATAATAATAATAATAATAATAATAATAATAATAATAATATTATTATTTAAATAATATTAACAACAATATTTAAATAATAATATTATTTTGATAATAATAATAATATTTTACATATTTACACTTAGTGCACCACTTAGCGGGCTTCCACACAGGTTGTGCATCCTGTTTATATATACTATGAACAGCAGCTACGCTAATTATTTTCTTTATTCTCCATTTCCACCTGGGGATACTCTTCCCGAGGCCCTCAGACTATGCAGAGTCACTGATTCGATCCAAGACCAACGACGAGATGATCCCAAGGTTTTCATATCCTGGACCAGGCCGTATCCTGAGCAGCTACTGTGGTGGTCATGGAAGAGTGGAGAACATGAGACTGATTCCTGTGACGCTCCAGAGACAGACGAGTCTTCGCTGAGGCCAGCTTCCAGCCTCCGCCACTGAGACTGCAGCTCTGCACAAGACGTTTGGCCAGCGGAGAAATTAAAATGGTCGTGCCCAACTGAGCCTGATTTCTCTCAAGGTTTTTTTTTCTTCACTTCCGCCTTTAGTGAAGTTTTTTTTCCCTCTCCGCTGTCACCACTGGCTTGCATGGTTCGGGATCTGTAGAGCTGCGCATCGTTGGATTTGCTCTTCAATATTTGGACTGATTGGAACTACACTACAGATTGGAAGAATAGGAACTACACTGTTCCTATTTACTATGATCTTTTATGTGAAGCTGCTTTGACACAATCTACATTGTATAAGCGCTATACAAATAAAGGTGAATTGAATTGAATAAAATTTTAATAATAATAATAATCATAATCATAATTTAATAAAATATTTTAATAATAATATTTTACTAATATTTTACTAATATTTTAATAATAATAATAATAATAATAATAATAATAATAATAATAATAATAATAATAATAATAATAATGGGCAGTGCCGTGGCGCAGTGGGTAACAATGTCAGCTCACAGCAAGAAGGTCACTGGTTCGAGCCTTGGCTGGGTCAGTTGGCATTTGTGTGTGGAGTTTGCATATTCTCCCCATGTTGGCATGGGTCTCCTCCGGTTTCCCCAACTGACCCTGCCGGGACTCGAAGCAGCAACCTTCTTACTGTGAGGCGTCAGTGCTAACCACTTTATAACACTTTATATATTTCCTTTATACATATACGTATATATATATATATATAAAAAGGAAAGGAATAAATAAGGAAAACTACTCTTTTAAAATAACTGAAGGGTCCATCTTTTTTATGGGATCTAAAAAAGGTTGCCAAGTATTTTTTCTATGGTCAAACAGTGTAAAAGTTCCATAAGCCATTCATTGCTTAAAGTTTGGAGAACATTTTCCTGCCATTTAAACAATATTAACCTTCTAGCTAGATATTTTTCATATTTATCTCTTGAAGTTGCAAATTGTTAGACACTTCCCCTAACTGTCATTGGTCAGATAAACCCATTGCTTATCCCTAACTAATGTTTTGACATAGTCTTCATACTTATTGCATGTAAAAGTGACAAAAAAGCCTGACTTCAGTCCACACAATAAATCTCAAAGGAACAGGCTGTTTTTATGATGTCTACTGTGCTGCTGCTGGTATGTTGCCTGCTTTCCTCCTTTCTTTCCCCATCTGCCCATGTTTGATCACTCAGTTTTTGAAGTCCTACGTTTGATTTTAAACCAGGCAGCCGGGTGTCGGACTGGCTGACCTGAAAAAACAGCAAATGCATCTGATGGGTGGACGCAAGGGCTTTTTTTATTTTTGCTTTGGAGTCTATGAGTGTCAGCGCTGTCTGAAGACACAGCGGCTCCAGTCAGAGCGTGTTTCAGATGGAGCCGGTTATGGATATCCAGCAGGGGAGATGAGTCATATGCGGTGATACTGTATCGATTGTGGGATAATGGACGTCGTGTAGTTCAATGAGATTTACCCTGGGTCTTGTTGTGAAATTTGCTCCCTCACTTCCTGTTTTTCCTCTCTCACCATGCGTATCCCGTGTCTGGGCTCCGCCTTCACTGTTTCTGTAATTAGTTTCAGCTGAGCACATCCAGTAAACATGCTAATGATCTGCTCTCATCCGAGGGCTCTTTCATGCTCTACAGGCTGTACTTACACTGTAAATAATATCTGTAAATCAGCAGATTTCTGTATTTTGTGATTCATATTTTTTATTTTTCCCATTTTGGAATCGCATTATGGGATCTTGATCTTTCTCCTCACAACTTTTAATCTTAAAACAATGAAATACGTGACTTTTATTAACATTTTTAATAGTTTAAAGTGGTATATTGTCTGGGTTGGTGTTGTTTATTATGGGGCAAAAAACTGACAGTACATTTTCTGCTATTTTACAGATTTATTTCTTTATATATTATTTCTTATAGTATGTCTAGTAAAATGCCAATTGAAGTCACTTTTTTAAACTGAAGAGTTGAATTTTTACCATCAAAAGTCAACAGAAAAGAGATGAAGGTCCCATAATGCAATTCGCAACCGTAAATCAACTGGAAACACAAAATACGTAAACTGTTAATTAACAGATATTTTTTTACAGTGTAAACTCAGAGCTACAAAAATTACACAAGAACATTCATTAAGAAGACCATACAATATGTTAGAATATTTATTGAAGTTAACAGAAGAATTGAAGAATTCCTCAGTTGTTGCTTATAATAATACAAATGATGTCAAAAATCTGTTAAATCAGTTGAGGTTTAGATAATCATCAGATTCTGTGCGCTTCTTTTTTTTAAAGTCTGGACTGTAATGACAGGAAGCTAATTTGCTGAATTGTGATAAATAACGCCACTTATACTGTAGCTGAAATTAAGCTATTTCACCCTGATCCACATATGTGCCTGTTTTTCTGTAGAAACTACTTTTTTATGTTTGTTTTTTGTGTTCTAATAATGTTTTCAATCAGCTTAACAGATCTGTTTATGCACAGATGAGACACATTTACTTATCCAAATATACAAAATGAGTGATCAAGTGGGTTTGAAATATGTAAAGATAATTTGAATATGTGATCAAATGATTATTGTGGCGACATGGTGGCTCAGTGGTTACCATGTTGCCTCACAGCAAGAAAGTTGCTGGTTCGAGTCCCTGCTGGGTCAATTGGCATTTCTGTGTGGAGTTTGCATGTTCTCCCCATGTTGGTGTGGGTTTCCTCCGGGTGCTCCGGTTCCCCCCAGAGTCCAAAGACATGTGCTATAGGTGAATTGTATAAGCAAAATGGGCCGTAGTGTATGAGTGTGTGAATGTGAGAGTGTACGGGTGTTTCCCAGCACTGGGTTGCAGATGGAAGGGCATCTGCTGCCTAAAACATATGCCGGAATAGTTGTTGGTTCATTCCGCTGTGGCAACCCCTGATTAATAAGGGACTAAGTCGAAGGAAAATGAATAAATGAATGATTGGATTCACGATAAAAACTAAATGTTGTAACAAATAAAATGTGATAAAACAAATAGCTTAATGTGTTAAAATAGTATAGAACAGATTTTTTTATTATCATCGTTTTGAAAACAGTGAAAAACTATATATAATATATTTAGCCAGTCATATAAAAGTATCATTATATATTCCACAATAGTTACAAAACTAAAAATGAACATGAAAAGCGTTAAGGTTAACAAGGACTTTTAAATCTATTTTTGGTTCCAACCATGAAAAAAAAACTACATTTTGAACCAACTTAAAAAAAATACTTTCATTTATTACAGCAAAATGTTTTTGTTTTTCTCAAAGTATGTTACCTTAATAGAGTAAATAAAGTCCTTATAAATAAAAGTAAAAATATTGTTTAAAGGGCACCTAGGTTAGCCCTTTTTTCAGATTTAATATGAGTCTTTTGCATCTCCAGAATAGGTCTGTTAAGTTTCAGCTCAAAACACCCATCAGATTTTTTATTATACCTTTTAGAAAATTCGAATTTATACATTTTTGCACCAGGAGGCGGTTTTGTCATACTGCTCCTTTAAGGCTAGTCCTCCCCGTCCACCGTTTCTACGTGCCTTTCTGCGTGCCCTAGCCTCCTCCCTTGGCAGATTCAGACAACAGACAGACATAAAGGAAGAAGATCTTATGTAGCGTTTGTGAGAGTAAGAACTTAACTAATGAGTATTTGTTGTAGAGTTGCTACGATGAGTCGCACACAATGTTGTTACAAAGTTCACGCACACACACAGATACACACACACAGAGCGTGGACACGACACGCACATACACAGATACGCACACAGACACAGCGCGGACACGACATGCACATACACAGATACACACACACACACAGACACAGCGCGGACACGACATGCACACACACAGATACACACAGACACAGCGTGGACACGACACGCACACACACAGATACACACACACACAGATACAGCGCAGACACGACACGCAGAGACACAGCGCGCGCGTTTAGCTTTAGCTTTACACTCTTTTTGCACGCAAATGTGACAGGCTTCAGGTTAATCTCCACTGCTGTATGAATATCTGTTATGTTAATGTACAAAATAAACCTGATTTAACGTCCACAAAGCGGGATTGAAGCGTCTTCTTTTATAATTGTTCTGACACGCGGCTGTGCTGATGAAGTAAATCGCTGTAATTCATTACACACATGCTCTGTTTTAAAACATTTTAAACATGTGAAACTCACTCTTGATCACATTTGATGATCATTGATGATCCTAGCGAACTGAACAGACCTTTTATTCCTGGTTGCTTTGCGCTCGTCCTCTCTTGTTGATATGATTATACATGTGACTACCGGGACATGTTAATACGCAGCTGTCAATCAATTCGTTGGGCGGGGGACCGTAAAGTTGCGGTCAATCTGAAAACCGCTCCAATTGGTCCACCGCTTTTATGTTGTTAAATTGAAAAAAAGCACTGGGTGTGTTTATTTCACCCCAATATTACGGTCTATGCACTATATCTACACATATGTCTGTCCAAACAGATTGAAAAGTAGATTTTTCACCATAGGTGCTCTTTAAAATAGAGACACTAATTAATTTTTTTTACAATGTCGTTTTTTAACCTCAGGTTAAAGTTTTAAAAAATACTGTGATTTGTTACAGCTACATTTATAAATTACCCTAAAATTATAATTTTGACTTGGTTGAAAAGGAAAAACGCATTTTAATAATTGTCAAAATATATTTATTCTGCCAAAGGAAAAAAAATACTTTGACTCAAAGGTAAAAAAAGAATGTTTTTTAAGTTTACTAAGCAGTTATTTATTTATTTGTTTTTTTTGGTTAAGGTATATTGAATAAAGAAAACCACATAAACTATAATTTTTTCACTTAAGCCAATATGACAATGTACTTAGAATGAAAGACACAGTAGTTTCACTTTTTTTTTAGTGAATAAACAATTATTCAGTTATTAAAAACAGTAATGAATTAATCATTTCTCCATTCATTTTCTTTTCGGCTTAGTCCCTTTATTAATCTGGGGTTGTCACCGCAGAATGAACCACCAACTTATCCAGCATATGTTTCACGTAGCGGATGCCTTTCCAGCTGCAACCCATCACTGGGAAACATCCACACACACTCATTCACACACATACACTATGGACAATTTAGCTTACCCAATTCACCTGTACTGCAGGTCTTTGGACCGCATGTCTTGGACTACTCCACCAGGAAACCGGAGCACCCGGAGGAAACCCACGCAAACATGGGGAGAACATGCAAACTCCACACAGAAACGTCAACAGACCCAGCCAGGGCTTGAACCAGCGACCTTCTTTCTGTGAGGCAATTGTGCTACCCACTGCGCCACCGTGCTGCCCCGTAATGAATTAAGGAAATGTCAAATTTAATCCTTTGAATCTGAACCTCCAGAAGATGTTTACATGAGTTTATACTATCCACAAAATACTAAACATACTACTCCACCAGCACTGAAAACATCATCTGATGACAACCTACTGTAAGTCATACTAGAGAGGCGAAAGATCAGCGTGAGTGTTGCTGTGCTTCCGCTGTCAGCAGAATCTCCATAAAGGACACAAACGTGTGTGTTTAAAGCTGGCCATGATTTCTGCTGATGCTCTGGCATGCTATCAATGATCTGCAGCAGATGTACATCTGTGTTTTCAGAGATAGTATCTGAGTCATTATCACACATCTCTACAAGCACCCTTCTGAGGATTCAGGCTCCTAAGCAGGTGTCCAACTGTACACTTTTACTGTACCAGTCACAAGTCTGGGATCAGTAAGCTTTATTATGATTATAAAAGAAGCCTATTCTGCTGATAATACAGTAACAACTGTTAAATAGTGAAGAATGATTACAATGTAAAATAGTTGTCTTCTTATTGAATGTCATTTAAAATATTATGCCTGTGATTTAGAGAGATTTTTTAGCATTATTACTACAGGCTTCGGTGTCACATGATCATTCAAATATCATTCTCATAGGCTGATTTTATTAAAGCAAAAATTATTGGTACTTAATCATTATTAATGTTTCTTAGAATAATCAGGTTTGAATACGTTTTTTTACTGCTTCACAGTTTTGTTGAAACTGTGATACGTTTTACCTTTTAGGATTCTTTGATGGAAATTAGACCAAAATAACAGTTTTAATTAATTTTTTTGGTGTTATAAATGTCTTTTGCTCTTTAATTTAATGTGCCCTATATTATTAAAAGTAAATGCATTTCCACAAAAATATGAATAGTAATGAATGTAGTTTTAAACTGCATTCAACAAGAAAACTGTTTATAAAATTTTTAATAATTTTTCACTATTTTACGCTTTATCTATGCATTTCTTTTATCAAATAAATGCAGCCTTTGTGAGCAGAATACACAGTAAAAAAGTGATTAGTTGTTTTAAAAAGGTGAGTAAACCCCTTGTTTCAAAAGCAACAAGTTGACTATTAAAAAAATGAGTAACTGTTAAGTTGACTTAATTTTTTAAATAATGCACAGTTCATTTACTTAATAATTTTAAGGCTGAAGGTTTACTTTTTGAAGTCAACTAATCACTTTAAAAAATATAGGTTTACTCACTCTCTCAAAAAAAGTTAAGTCAACTAATTGCTTCAAAAGCAAGAGGTTTACTCACTTTTTAAAGTAAAGTCAACTAATCAATTTAAAAGCAACAGGTTTAGTCACAAAAAAATAAAGTCAACAAGTTGCTTTTAAAGCAACGGGTTTACTCACTCCTTAAAAAAAGTAAAGTCAAACAATGGCTTTAAAAGCAATGGGTTTACTCACTTTTAAAACAGTAAGGTCAAATAATGGCTTTAAAAGCAATGGGATTACTCACTTTTAAAACAGTAAGGTCAAATAATGGCTTTAAAAGCAATGGGATTACTCACTTTTAAAACAGTAAGGTCAAATAATGGCTTTAAAAGCAATGGGATTACTCACTTTTAAAAAGTAAAGTCGACTAATCACTTTAAAAGCAATGGGATTACTCACTTTTAAAAAGTAAAGTCGACTAATCACTTTAAAAGCAACAGCTTTACTCATTTTTTAAAAAAGTTGTTAACTACTGGCTTTAAAAGCAATGGGTTTACTCACTTAAAAAAGCAAAGTCAACTATTGCTTTAAATGCAATGGGTTTGGTCAATTAAAAAAACGAAGTCAACTAATGGCTTTAAAAGCAACTGGTTTACTCAAACTTTAAAAAAAGTAAAGTCAACTAATGGCTTTAAAGTCAACTAATGGCTTTAAAAGCGATGGATTTACTCACTTTTAAAAAGGTAAATCAACTAATGGCTTTAAAACATTGGGTTTTACTCACTCTGTACATTTTTTTTATAATAAAGTAAACTAACTGCTTTAAAAGCAAGGGGTTTACTCACTCTATAAAAAATAATAAAGTCAGCTAATTGCTATAAAAGCAAGGGGTTTACTCACTTTAAAAATAATAATCAACTAATTGCTTTAAAAGCAACACATTTAGTCACTTCTAAAAAGTTAAATTAACTAATCCTTTAAAAGCAACAGGTTTATTCATTCATTTATTTTATTTTTGGCTTAGTCCCTTTATTTATCAGGGTTCGCCACAGCGGAATGAACCGGCAACTTATCCAGCATTTATTTCACACAGCCGATGCCCTTCCAGCTGCAACCCATCAGCTTACCCAATTCACCTATAGTGCATTTCTTTTGACTTTTGGGGGAAACCGGAGCACACGGAGGAAACCCACGCCAACATGCAACCTCCACACAGAAATGCCAACTGACCCAGCCCAGGCTCAAACTGCCGACCTTCTTGCTGTGAGGCAATCGTGCTACTTTGACGCAAGGGGTATAGTCACTTTTTAAAAAGTTAAGTCAACTAATCACTTTAAAAGAAACGGGTTTACTCACTTAAAAAAGTAAAGTCAACTAATGCTGTAAAAGCAGCGGGTTTACTCACTCTTTTAAAAATTAAGTCAACTAATCGCTTTAAAAGAATCAGGTTTACTTATTTATTTAAAAACATCAAGTCAACTAATAGCTTTAAAAGCAACAGGTTTACTCACTTTTTTAAGTACACTGATCACTTCTCACATTTTAGGCTTCTTTTAAAACATAAATAAATCATACTGATCCCAAGCTATTGACAGGTAGAGTCTTGCACAAAGCTCTCTCAGTCCTCACCGGTGGATCAGCTGATAATAGCACATCTGAGCTCTTCTCTTCCCAGTCAGGCAGAGGTGCATTGTGTTTTTTTACACTGAGAGGATCAAATGAGACCCAGTTTCTGGTAAAGCTCTGCATCTTTGGCAGGAGCCGCTGCACTCGGTTTTCAATTAGGACACGAGGGTTTAGCACAGCGAGCAGCTCTCAGCACTCGCTCCCTGATGAGACTTATCCATAGTCTCACTAATCAGACGCCACAGAGCGCAGCACATCTTTCCCAGAACGCCTGTCACATCCTATCAGGCCTGTCTGAAGCTAAGCACCACCATCAGCACAGATCTGCAGAAAACAGTGGCGTTTTGTGGAAAACAGTATAACAGAGCTTTTACGACATACTGTTTTAATTCATACTAACTTAAGAAAATAATGAATGTAGTGTGCTTGTGTTGTTGTAGTGTTGTTGTCACAAGACCTCGTTAGGTTGGATCAAAGACTATAGAAAACACAAGACGTGTCACTCGTACAGTTTTGAATGGGGAAAAGTGTTACGATCAATATGGTGAATGAAGCCCCGCCTACTAGTACAGGAGCCAATCATCGATCGTTATAGACTGACGTTTCTCTGGGGTAGAAGCTAGGACCAGACGTGTGCTTTTATGACATTTTCTGTGGATAACAAACGCACAAATCTCAGTATATACTACACAGACATAAGAAATATATCCAAATAAAGCTTGAAATCTGTTATTTTTAATGAACCAATTGCACTGGGAAACAAAGTTTTTTGGTTTAGTAATCTGTATGAAACTAATGCAAGGCACAGTCCATTCTTTCAAATGCTCATTACATGACAGAAACTACTCAAACGCCCACAAACTTGTAAACAAAGAGTCGCTGACATTTCTGGAGGAGATTCACTATCAAGACCAAGTCGTGAATAACTTCAGAACACCAGTGCGATCAGACGAAGCATTATCCAGAGGATGATAATGTGTAGAATGGCCATAAATGAGGTTGGTGTCGTGATCTCGTTCCTTTTGAGTGCGCATGCATGTTAGCTTGGGCAACATGAAAAAAAGCTGATTTTGTTTGATTTGGGCATTTAGAATGGAAATTTATGAGTTAGTTAGAGTTAGTTTTATTGCCTATTTCAGATATGTTATGTAAACGTAAGCTTGGCAAAGAGTTTTGGAGAATTTGAAGTTTCCCCATTTAGACAGAATGCCTGAGCATACTGCCCGAGCGGTGTTTCAAAGATGTCCACCAAGTGAAATGACTTGCCTTAAAGGGATTTTGGTTGGATGAGTGGTGCTTAGCTAATGTGGTAAAAGTGTCACACAATTTTTTTTGAAAACATGCTTGGTGAATTATGAGTCGAGAGGGATGTTAAAAAGTGTGGTCGATACATCACAAACGCAGTAATAATGTGACAAACTCTAACAAATTAAAATAACTGTTTTCCATAATATATTATTTCAAATGCTATTTATTCATGGGATTCCAGTCCTTACTGTCGCAAGATCCTTCAAAAATGATTCCAAAATGTGGCATTCCAAAACAATATTAGGTGCTTATTGTTTTTAATATCTATGCTGTTGAAAACAGCTCTATAACGTAATATTTTTCAGAAAACTGATGCGGTGTTTTTTGGATCCTGATGCAGGATAACTGGATTACACATTGACAAATAAAATGTCAAAATAAGAGAAAATAAATCATAAACTTCATTACATCATGAACACTTTTTTGCATTATTGATGCATTTACTGCATCCATTTGCAAGTATTTTTTTCTTTAAATCAATTAATTAATAAATAAATCAATAAATTAATCGTTCTTAAATTTTTCTAATCTAAAAATCTGAACTTTTAAAATCTGAAATCTTTCAAAAATAGCATCTGACAACTGCATATCAATGTTTACTAAATGTCCTACAACATGTTACATAATTGTTATTATTACTAGGGATGCTCTGATCAGGATTTTTGCAGCTGATACAGAGTACCGATTCCGTGTCATGGTGATCTAATGCTTCAAGCTTTATAATGCATAAAGCACATTTTCCCTCTAAGTATGATACTTAAAGGGCACCTATGGTAAAAAAATCTACTTTTCAAGCTGTTTGGACAGCCATATGTGCATGTAGGGTGTATAGACTGTCATATTGGGGTGATATAAGCACACCCAGTGCTTTTTTTAAAATTTAACAACATAAAAATCGGTGGACCAATTGGAGCAGTTTTCAAACCGACCGCAACTTTACGTAGGAGAGCGGTCCCCCCGCCCACCAATATTGATTGACAGGCGCGTCATCATATCCTCAGTTTGTTGATTCACGTCCGCCATTTTCAGCGTGATATCTGAGTTGAAGTGATATCACTAAAGGAACACGCTAGCTCTATTTTTAGATGCAAGGCTCATTGGGCTCAACACAAGATCAATATTCTCCACATTATCGCTCTAATCAGAATTATTGGTTGTATCTTTAGGTAGGTTTGCAAAAATGTGTACTTCTCATTGAGTCTACCTTATACTTCAGCCGTTTGCATTTCTCACGATCCCAGAAGCTCCCTGTGATCTTAACTAGCATGCGTTTTAGAATTCTAAACATAGGTTTCTATCAGGGTACACTCAAGACGACGGCTGGGCGCCGTGGACCGCTGCAGAAACCTCTGTTTAGAATTCAAAAATGCGTGGCGCAATGATTCGGGACACTTCATGTATCTGCCGCGCCACAGAGAGTGTCTGGTGTGCCGTGTCGCGGCTTCAAGCAGCACATCCGGTGCCTCAGTCAAAGTTAATTCAGTGTGTGTGGTTATTAGTTTCTGTGTACAAGCTCGGCACTTGAAACTAGCACACAGTTGGCTGTAAAACTGTACAAAGACACAAATGATTTTGTACTCTCTGCTTGGTCTGTGTCAGTCGTACATATACGACTGAATGCTGTACCTCTCACTCCAGCTCCCTTCGCAGTCTGCCTGTCAGACTCTGTTGCAAACGCAAAGCGGGTGAGCTCATGGCCCCACCCCCTTGTTACGTTGGCGGGAAGACGAAACTAATTTACATGTGAAGCAACACACCCATAAATCAGCAAACTGTGGACACGCCCCCAACATGACACTTTTTAACACATTATAATAAAAAAATCTGAACCTAAACTGGCACACTCAGAAGAACCATAATATTAATATTAAATCATAAAAAAAAGGTAAACTATGGGCCCTTTAAGTGGAATTTTCTCCTTACCTAAGAGAATAAATGAAGGATGCTGCATATAATCCCGTAAACACATCTACTATAAGCATGTAGTGTGGACATGTCAAGGGCAGAAAGAGCTTGGTAAAAACTGGTAAGAAATGATTAACAATGCAACTCATGGAAGCAGACGCATCACAGAGCCATTACGCAGGAGACTCGCGGAGCTTCCGGGAGAGGTCATACAGTTGGACACTAGATAGGAGTGATCGCTCTGCTCACGTCACAGCAGATCAAAACACTGGATATACTATGGCTGCAACAAAGAGACCATCACTGTATAAACTGGATAAACAGAGGTCGCACTGCATCTGTATATATTTTATTTAGCTGTCGTGATGCGTGCGTAGCTATCGCTCACGCCAACAAACATCATTTACCTCATCATGTGTTGTGGCGCTACTGATGTATAATATACGGGTGTGCACGTGCCTCTGCTTGTAAACTGATAAACAAACACTCGTGATCGGTTCATGAGATTGGTGAGTATCGATTGAGTCATTATCGGCCGATAGCATCCCTAATTATTATTATTATTATTATTATTATTTTTATTATTGTTATTATTATTATTATTATTTTTATTCATTCGTTCATTTTCTTTTCAGCTTACTCCCTTCATTAATCAGGGGTCTCCACAGCAGGATGAACAGCCAACTTATCCAGAATATGTTTTACGCAGAGGATGCCCTTCCAGCAGCAACCCATCACTAGGAAAGATTTTAATTATTATTTCTACTTTAATTATGCTATTTTACCATTTTTGCAGTTGAAATTTGGACAGAGTACATGTTAAAGATATAATTCACCCAACAATAAAACAAAAAATAACTAATTATTTCCTAGGTTTAAAACCTTTAGTGTCACAGAAGAAGATGCTGCTTGCTGGCAACCATTGACTTCCATAATATGAATTATTATGGAAGTCAATGGGTGCCAGCTATCAGCATTTGTCAAAATATCTCATTTTGTTGTTCAACAGAAGAAAGAAAACTCAACTAGGATTGGAAAAAATCAAGGGTGAGTAAATGAGGACAGGAATGTTTTGGGTGAACTATCGATTTAAATTCTCTCATGTGCACAAAACTAAAAGTCAGCTTCTCAAAACTAGAACGGTGTGTTGTGAAACCTGACACAGCCTGCTCACTTCTGTTGCATGTTTATTTTGCTCGTTCCGCTTAGCCAAAAACCATATATAGTCCTGTGTATTCAAATCGCTATCTTAGTCCGCACAGTCATTATACTAGTTCTCCATGTCACTTCTCCTGCTTTCCGAGCATTGTTAGCATTGTGTTTCAGCGTTCTGCTTACAGCGGTATGAGTTGGGCATGAATAAGTAAGCGATGGCTTGTTAAAATGGCAGTGTTGTGCTCTCAGGAGTGTGTTCCTCCTCTGGGCGATCCACTAATGACCCCTGTCCCACCGGCGCCGCCTGCTGATAAATACTCTTTCAGACTCGCACATTACAGCTCAATTCTTCACCGCGCGTGATCACATGAACCCATTTGGCCCTTAAAGCATGGGCTGAATTAATAAAAGCTGATTAGCATGAGGCCTGACACTTGGAATTTCCCTCGGGACAAACCCTGAGCGGACACTTCGGCTCTTTATGTGGGGTTAGAATCGTGAATCTCTGCCCACCGATTCACACCCTTAAACTGTTTAATCAATACATCCTGCACCAACAGACTGGGTCTGTCTTCTTTTGTGCATGACAAAAATAGCCCTTTAACTTGTTTTGGAGTACAGCTGAAGGCAAAATTCTTACCCCCCCTTTCAAATAAGTGCTGTTTCATGGAATTATTACAATATTTCCTATGTTTTATTTTCTTCTCGAGAAAAGTCTTATTTCTTTTAGTTTTGTGAAACAAAAGCAGTTTTTGTATTTAGATTAAAATTATGTATTTAGATTAGCTATAGAACAAACTATTGATGTCCAACGACTTGCATAATTAACATAACTTGTCTAGTTTTAACCTGTGAAATTGCACTTTAAGCTGAACACTGGTATCTTGCAAAATATTTAGTTGAATGTTATGTACTGTCATCATGGCAAAGATAAAAGAAATCAGAAATCAGTTATTAAACTGCATTTGGGAATTATTTGAACAAGAATTAAAATTGAACATTATTGATAATAAGCTTGACGTTAATTGTGTTATTTATATATATATATATATACAGGCGACGCAGTAGGTAGTGCTGTCACCTCACAGCAAGAAGATCGCTGGTTCAAGCCTCGGCTGGGTCAGTTGGCATTTCTGTGTGGCGTTTGCATGTTCTCACCGTGTTCGTGTGGGTTTCCTCCGGGTGCTCCGGTTTTCCCCACAGTCCAAAGACATGCGGTACAGGTGAATTGGGAAGGCTAAATTGTCCGTGGTGTATGAGTGTGAGTGAGTGTGTATGTATGGGATTGCTGGAAGGGCAATGAAACATGCGTGAAACATGCTGGATAAATTGGCGGTTCATTCCGCTGTGGTAACCCCAGAATGACGAAGGGACTAAGCCGAAAAAAAAAAAAATGAATGAATGAATATATGCATTGGTGAGCTTAAATTGGTGAGCTTTTTCACTGGCATACTTCATTGAGGGCAATAAGGTTTCAGCTAGTTGTTCCTAAATCACAGTTAAATCAAGAGGTGACAGGGCTTTTTATGTGACAGCCCCTTGTATGTGGAATGGTCTGCCTTTACATATCAGGTCATGCTCTTCCCTTGGTGCTTTTATAAGTCTCATTTAAAAAAACACATTCTGTCTCTTGCTTTTTAATTACAATTAATTAATTTTAATCTGTTTTACATTTGTATATATAACTTCTTTAAGGTCAAGGGTGGTTGTATAAGCATTTTACTGGATATCATTCTGTGTATGACTGTGTAAGTCACAAATACATTTTTTATTTGAAAGTAAAAGCAAAATGCACAGCTTTTAAAAGCTCTACAAATACGATGGCTGCTTTGGTTATTAGACCAGTACACTGTATGTACACTAAACATCATTTCATGTAGCTTTACACATTACAGAGAGCTTGTCATTGCACAATCTCGGCAGCAATTCAATTTGAAAAATGTGATATTATTTCAGTCATCTGCTATCAGAACATAATCAGGCTAATCACTTCTCATTATTGAATTCAAGTCGTCCTGCAGACAAAGACAGGAAGCTGAGGAATGCAGAGAGTAAGTCAATGTGCTTTATTTACAGTAAGCAGGCTTCAGCTAATGAAAGACAATGCACTGGCTGACCAGCTCTGGCCTTCTATAATGAGAGACAATGCAGTCCCGGACCAATTAACTCCTTTGTAATGAAAGACTGTGTCCTTATTGACTTACGGTTCTGCTGTAATGACAGACCAGCCACTTCCATGTCCTTAAAAAATTACATATTACAGCTATGTATTTTCATATTAGGGTTGTCGTGATACCATTAATTCACATTATAATACTATACCAGCTGAAGTATTGTGATATCAAGTAGTATTGCGTTACTGTAATTTATAACTCAAATCTATGAAATAAAAAAATTGTCCAAAATATTATATTTTATGTTATAATAGGCCTACTTGAATTGAATGAATGATTCCCTTATTATTGATCACTTCATCAAAAATGCAATAGTTGTTTTTGTTTATTTTGTAGATAACTGACCAACAAAAAATACATTAAAATAAAGATACAAATTATATCACACAAAATTAGGTACAAAAAGAGCAATAGGCTACCATAAAAGGTGTGAATTCTACAGAGTTTTGCAACCTTAAAGGGCTCCACAAACTATTCAAATAAAAAGGTCTATTGTTGCACAAGCGTGTGAGTATTTTTGTGACTTTTCCACATGCAACATTATGTATTGTAGATAGACTGTTAATGACAACACTTCTGTTTACAATGTACAATGGCACTGCCAGTATTTTGGAGCCATAGTATCTTAATACTACCAAAGTATCAGTAAACTGCACAACCCTAATATATATATATATATATATATATATATTTATATATATATATATATATATATATATATATAAGGACAATTTAGCCTTCCCAATTCACCTGTACCGCATGTCTTTGGACTGTGGGGGAAACCGGAGCACCCGGAGGAAACCCACACGAACGTGCTACCCACTGCGCCACCATGCAGCCATTAATTTAACATTTTTGTGCACAATAATGGGTTTTATTTCTGTAATAGTGCTCGCAATCGTGAACGAATCCTTTTCAACCAGTTCTTCTAGGTGAACCGGTTTAACTAGTTTACCAAATCGAACTGAATCATTTAAAGCAATTCGCATCTCCAGTAAGCACTTATCCCCAAAAACTTACTTTTTCACATGCCTGATACCCCCTCTGACTCAAAATAAACCAATTTCCTGAGTTATTCAGTTATTAGAACAGTAGCCTACACAGTGATCAGATTTGAGACCAAGTAAATGGATAATACTGCACATGCATGATTCAGTGAACTGAACACAAACAGTACATGACAACCTGCTGTAACTGAACTAAACTTAAAAAACTGCAACGTGGGTAAACCGAGGGCTTAAATGAGAGGATCTGGCGAAATGTAAGTTTATATCGTAACAGAAAATCATAATGGAATTTAAATGAATCATGCTTCAGTTGGGTTGCAAAACTTAATTATAAGAAACTTTTCAGATCATGGTGATGTTTTAACTGACTGAAATTATGATGCTGATATTTTTGGTATGTTGAGTCGAAACATGGGAAGATTGACACAAAAGATCTGGTTCATGTTAAAGATCTGAACTTCCCATCACTACTGTGTATCTTACCTCAGAAGCAGCCTTGCACACATTTTTGTACTTTTGGGCTGCTATCTTGTGGGCTGTTGTATTTGAATTTAAGGATGGGTACATGGTAGTGTTCATGTGTCTTCTGAATAAAGGTTTCAAAATGTGTGGTTGAGTTTTATTATACAATATTTACTCTGATGACTTTGAATCTTGCACCTAACAAATATCCTAAAAAACTAATAAATAACTAAAACTAAGAAATTTTAAAATATAAAAACTAATACAAACTAGTAAATCTATCTCTAAAATTAACTGAATTTGAAAACAAAAAGTCAAAATGAAATAAAAACTAAAAATAATAAAAAAATCTAAAACTATTATAACCTTGGTAAGCATTTCCCTGCATAGCATACTGTGTATGACTCTGTACGTGACAAATAAAATTTTAATTTGAAATTTGAAATATTATCATTGTATTCAAACCCATACCTATAAATTAAATCCAGAAAAAAGTACAATTTTCAAGCAGTCTCTTGATTTTTCGCCTAACTCTTTGCATTCTGGCACTAAAGAGCATGCATTCTGATGGATTTATGCTGAAAAAGTCAAAGCTAAGGGCTTCTTAAAAAGTACAGAATCAATTTTTCATTCAACACAAGCTGGAACGTAAATGCCCAAAAGCAGGGCACCTCTCGCTCAAGCACGACTAAACACAAGACACACTGTGCTCCGGGCGTGTCTTAGTGCATCGCACAGACTCATATCTCAAATAAACCCAGAGAGGCACTCAACAATAATACCAGCGCATATTCTAGACAACAGGACGGCAAATTGCTGTGCAGATCCATTATGATGCAACAATGCCTTGGACGGGCATCAGGGAAATGCAGCCCAAAAAGCAATCACAAAACAACTCACTCTCGCAGCTCTTCATCAATAATGACAGACGACTGACAAAGCGTCAGACGGGCCAGATCTCTGGTGTGATGTCATCTGATTCAGAGCTGATTTATGGCGAGTATCAGAGGCGATCGTGCTCAAATGAATGAGGGCAATCAGAGCGCTCGGCACTCCTGTGATTAAATGAGGAGAAGCAGGCCACATCTCTATTGTTCTGCTCTATCCAAGACATTTTTCACATTTAAAGAACGTCCTGTGCTCTTTTAATAAATGATTCATGTAGGAAAAACTCTTCAAAATAATTGCCACTGTTAATACTCTTTTTTTAGGCAATACATCTGAGGAAAATTAAAAAATAGCAATATTAAACTTGAATTGTAACATTGGAATTCAAAGATTGCAGAGCCTTTTATCTTCTTGACGATGTACAAAAAGCCTCATGTCAACCTCTCGTTCAGCTGTCAGCAAACAGCATCTGGGAGAGTCTATTATTAAATAATCTTCCTAGATATATATAAATATAAAGAGTGTTTACTTCATAGTCGACATGAAAAGGCCTTTTGATTCACATTTAATTGTCGCATTTGACGCATATACAAGTGCAGCCATCTGGAAATGATAGGATCGTGTGTGTTTCAAAGGATAGGTGGTGTTAATATAGACATTCAATAATTATTCACTGTTATTCAGTTATAATTAGAAAACATTATTCAATTATTATTAAAATAAAATGATCTGTGTTTGAGCATAATTGGATCTGAGCATGTAGAATAAATAAACATAAATACAACATTGTTATTAATATGATAATATTTATAATAGATTATTATTATTATTATTATTATTAATTTTAATCATTAAAATTAACATTTTAGATTTTTTTATAAAAATATACCTTCATAAATTGATGTTTTATTTTACTTTTAAGGTGTAAAAAATTCAACTCAAATAGGTTGTGTTTACATGATGTCATTGATGCTGTCAAATTTAGATGGAGGGCAGGAAGTGGTTCTTCTACAAAGGATTTGCTATAAATGTTTCTGTTCTATGTTGTTTATAACTGTTTAAATCAGCCAAATTAAGAAATGCCAAACAGCTTTTATAGACTTCAAAAAGTTTTTGCTCAAAAAGGGGAGAAAGTTCAAGAAACTGGCTGAAAAACAGAAGAAAAGGTGGCATTTAATAAAGATTTATTCAATACATCCATGTGTACTAACTTTTTCTGAACACGATAATTCGTTTGACAGCAAATAAAAAAGAGATTATATACATGCCTAGCTATGTGTATAAATATGTTAATGTGTTATATAAAAATCAGATACAAACACTACCACACTTATAAAATATCCAGGAGAACATACATAACGTACCCCGCCATGTAGCCGCTGCAAAGAAATCTCAGTCTTATCCATGTTTTTACTGGCATTTTGGTGGAATAAACAATCGTAACGTTAACGTCTAAATGCACAGCAGTGGTAAATGTTTATAGATGGTTAAGTTCATCGACAGAGCAAAAAGAAATGCAACCTTTGTGACAAAACTAGACAGTTAGTATTGTGGAGCACTTTATAAACTGTAATATATACTGTAACGTTATTGTAAACTGTGGTGGATTGTGATGGTGTATAATTATAGAAACTGAAGCCTACTGAATAATTAGTTTATTACTACAGTTGTGATGATCACAGCAACAATATAATTACTCTGACAGTTTAATTCAAGTAATTATCTATTGTATGTTTCCAAAGACTATAGTATTTACTATAGTATTTTTTCATGTAACGTAATAGCTTATACAATACTGTATATGCCGCCTCAATGACAGGCAAATATATTTGAGTTCAGTAGAAAACTTGGCCCTCTTCATGATATAAGGATCATGCCAGAGCAGACCGACATATGTGGTTATATATTTCTAATAATAACTCCCTTGAAATATGATATAAATTGCAAAAATACGGACTTTCCCTCTATGTCTCCCATTCAGTTTTTTGCCTTCATCTGAATTTCGTCATCAGAACAACGGGATTGCAAACACCCTACAAGATCGGATTACTTACATTATTTCTATCTCATGATTATTTTAGTGCTTAATTATAACCCTTGCAAATGATTTCATTTTATAGGAACTAAATAGACTTAATATAATATAATATAATATAATATAATATAATATAATATAATATAATATAATATAATATAATATAATATAATATAATATAATATAATATAATATAATATAATATAATATAAAATTTTAATTTTTAATAGTGTGTGCAGATGAATCATGCATAATACGCATGAGGTAAAAAAGCAGTGGTCTTACCTTGGCCTTGCCTGTGCTTTGTAAAATATGCACAAGCGCACAAGCCATCTCCTCCTTGTTCTTCACACTGAGCGCCGGCTCCAGCACAGAGCACATTAACATATAGTTATTAGTAATATACTCTGCAAACTCCTTGTAAAGCTCCATGGGGAGGATGCTCATGCTCTGATAGCGGGACTTCATGCGGACCATGGGTCCAGGACTCTTCCCTTTGTTAGGATTCGGCGTGCTTACCGAATACCATTTTTCCACAAACTGCCGCCCGGTGACTGTCGCAATGGGAATATTGACCAGGCCCACATAATTATTTTTGTCCTTCTTTTTCTTTTTGTCAGTTTCCTTGTAAAGATGAACGGTGATGCTCTTGACCGAGGGCAGATTGTTGAACTCAAAGTGTTCACCCCAGAAAACGTTGTCCGTTTTGAGTTTGCAGGTAGTCCGTGCGTATAACGTGTCGTCCAGACAGAGTTCACAGAAGTATTTTTTCTTTGCTGGCAAGTCCTTGGCTTCGATAATCCAACATTTCAGCATATTTTCCACCCGACGGGTGTTATCCTGCAGAAAATATAAACACAGTTCATGCTTTTTTTTACTCTCAAAGTAAGGGATGACTTGCATTTTATGAATGACAAAGGATCACAGTTTCACCTAAAAATCCTCCTAAAAGTTTTTTGCTGAAGAAAAAAAAGTCACCTACATCTTGAACAGCCTGAGAGTACAAATCTACAGCAATCTTTCATTTTGGGGAGATCTATACCTTTAATGCGCATCTAATAATTTTCCTCTAAAGCAAGGGTGCCCAAACTTGGTCCTGGAAGGCCGATGTCCTGCAGAGTTTAGCTCCGACCCCGATTACACTAGATACACCAGGACCAGTTAATTAAATCTCTTAGTGACACTAGAAACTTCTGGGAGGTGTGTTGAAGCAAGTTGGAGCTTAACTCTGCGGGACATTGACTCCAAGACCAAGTTTGGGCACCCCTGTTTTAAAGTGATGGTTTACCCCAAAATAAAATTTCTTCATTAATTAAGTGCGTGCAGCAAATAACCATAAAAGTCCAAAAAAAAAAAAAAAAAATCACCATGATAGAACAACCAGATAACCCTGTGACAATAATTGTATATGTGAACAGAAACAGTTTGGGGATATTTTTACACGACCAAGAGTGAAGATGCCGCTTGCTGTCATGTCCACTTCGGACATTAAAAGGCAAATCCTCTGCAAAAAAAAAAAAAAGCCGACATAAACAAATGGAAGGATAAAGTAAGGAAGGCTTTGAGGGAAGCTGGTAAACATATTTGAATCGAAAAGGAAAACAAAAATCAGGGAAAAATCATCAAAAGAGGTGAGTGAAAGAACCGTATACATGACATGATCTCTCTCTCTCTCTCTCTCTCTCTCTCTCTCTCTCTCTCTCTCTCTCGGAACCTGCTGAAGAATGCTAAACAGTACAAAAACAATTAACCTATCAAAATAAACCACATACCATATATAATAAAGCTGTATCAATGCATATTTGCACTAGTCCTGTGTAAACTACGGGAAAAACAGTAAGCAGTTTATTTGTTTATATATTTATTTATATTGTGAGATGGCACCAGCTTTTCTAAATAAATGACAATAATGAGCCATGATATATATCTGCATTTGTTTGTATGTATTTATCTATTTATTTAATGTTTATAGTTAATAACTGATTGTTATTGCCTGTACTGTAAGAAGGTCTATGTATTGTACATTGTTCATATTGTACTTTCTGTATTTAAATAATAATAATAATAATAATAATAATAATAATAATAATAATAATAATAATAATAATAATAATAATAATAATAATAATAATAATAATAATAATATAAGAAAACTATAAACTAATGCTTAATATTAACCTGAAGTTTCTTTTATTGTTTTAAAACTAAGATACTGGACATATACTGTTCTTCCACATTTGAGAAACATAAATCACAATAACTTGTATTTTTAATACTGACACAAAAAAACTCCTCAGAATTTCAGAAGCTTTTGTTGTCTATCTTTAAGTAAAATAAAAGTATATAATTTAATGTTCACAATCCAAATGAAAAAAATCTTATTACTCAAAATTAGAAAATATGGACTTATATGGTTTTTCGTCTCAAGGCCTCAATTACTCATGTCATTCCAAATCTGTAAGATCTTCATTCACCTTCAGAACACTAATTAATACATTTCTGATGAAATCCAGGAGCTCCCTGACCCTTCAGAAACATCAAGAGTCATGAAATGTTCAAATCCCAGAAATATACCAAAATCTTTGTAAAGATCCTGTCAACGAAACAACAGAACATTGTGTCCTGAACTGACTCTGAAGGCAAGACTCTGTTGAATAAATGTGTGTTTTATGCTTGTTATTCCATACACTATTTTTGTAGCTTCATAAAATCACAGATCACACATGGACTTTTTTGACAATGTTGTTGGTACTTTTGAAAGGTGCACAAAGGTCCTACTGGTTTGGAATGTCATGAGTAATTAATGAAAGACTTGTCATTTTGAATTATTCCTACAAAGGGGTCATGAATTAAGAAATTAAAATGTGCTTGATCTACTGATGTATAATGGAACTATAAAAGCATCATGAAAGTTTCAGAACTCAAATCTTCTAAACTTCTTCTATACTACCACATCACTGTATGTTTAGCTCCGCCCACTGATTCTGCAGCAGATAAATAATGAGAGAGGACATGCAGAAATCAAACAATAATGATGCTCTGAAAACAACAAGATGCTGTGCGATGTCAAGATGTGGAAAAACTGTTTCACAATTTCCTTCCATCTGATTCCAACATTAAGAAAGAGTGTCTGAAGTTTATCGATTAAGCTTCAGTCCTGTGTTCACTTCAATCTACTGCAGATTTATTTACAACCAAGCACAATGTGATGCAGGTTTTTCAAAAAGACTGAAAATAAAACTATGTTGTGGTGAATATACTGGAATCCATTACACAGGTGAATGTTTTAATTAAGTGGTCACTATTTATTTGTCTGTTATTACAAATTGTTTGATAAACTCAAAAGCTGCATTTACACTACATGGTTCTAGTGACTCAATTTTTTTCTCCCATGTAGCACAGATGGGATATGGCCCATGTACGTAGAGCAGAAAAAATCACATGGATTTCGATTTACTCAGATTCAGGCCTTGTTTATATGTGAATATTGATCCGAAATGAGTCGGATCCGTGCTCGCATGTCTGCAGTGTAAGCAGATAGATCGGATTTTCACCTGTCAATGCGAGTTGTGCATCATTAAAACCATAGCGAATGACGTCAAGTCTGATGCTTTCATTTCGGAACAGACTTCAGCAGAGTCACAAACCTTAAATCTCATACATGAGGACCCAATAACATTTATATTGTCATGTATAACAAGTATTTAAGCATGTTAACGAGAGAGAGTGAGAGAGAGAGAGAGAGAGAGAGAGAGAGAGAGAGAGAGAGAGAGAGAGAGAGAGAGAGAGAGAGAGAGAGACAGAGACAGAGACTGCAACATCGACCATGTAACCAATATAAACTAACATAAAACTGTTGCATACATCATGTGCATAAATAACGCAATGGATATGACATTAAGACGCCTACTGGTTTACAAAGGCCTAGATACTAAAAGAAGATGGCCAAATGAGAACTTTTCTGCCATAAACTATAGTAAAACAACTTGTCAAAAAGAATTTAAAAATAATAATTAAACCCTGGTAACAGATAAAATACAGGAATGTATTTTATTATCAGCTGTCAGTCAGTGCCCGCTCTTTTTTTCCTGGTCATTGCGCCTTTGCCGTGTGCTGCAGACAATCAGATAAGAGTCACATTTGAAAGATGATGTAAGCAGGTCATCAAAAAAATCGGATACAGTCACAAAATCAGATATGACCATCTAGATCTGCAGTGTAAATGCAGCCAAAAAAATGACATTTGATGTTTGTTCAAACTTCTTATTTAAAATCAGCTGAAACGACACAACTCTTGACAAATTTTAGTTTAGTAGATTTAATTTTTTTTTCAATTTAATTGTTTTAACTTAAATTTGAACGATTTGTTTTAAAAAAAAAACAAAAAAGTTAACCTAATTCCGTCATGTTGTCCCCCGAACCCAGCATATGTTTAGTGTATCTGCTCAGTATTTAATTTCTTTTTAACCTAAATTACAGCAGCATCCATCTATGACGAATGTAGACTGTGAAACATACATTTACACCGGTACAGTTTCACAATTTTCCTTCAGCTTGGTCCCTTATTTATTAGGGGTGGCCACAGCGGAATGAATCGCCAACTATTCTGGCATTTGTTTTACACAGCGGATGCCTTTCCAGCCACAACCCAGTAATGGGAAACACCCTAACATTCTCACATTCACACACACACACTACGGCCAATTTAGTTCATCCAAATCACCTATAGCACATGTCTGTGGACTGTGGGGGAAACCGGACCACCAGGAGGAAACCCACGGCAACAATTCAACATGCAAATAAAGAACCGCGCAATGGCCCAGCCAGGACTCGAACCAGCGACCTTCTTGCTGTGAGGCAACAGTGCTAACCACTGAGCCACCGTGCAGCCCCGCTTTCCAACTTTCGAGACCAAAAAATGTTTAATTATGCAAAACTGTTAGCCAATCATACCAGTGGGCACCAGTGGGACTAGCCAATTACTTCTAAAGTATGATGTTTTTGATATAAACTGACCTCTGAGAACAGTACACAAAATAAAACAAAACAAAAAAAGCAGTTTGTGATCCCTTAAAGTCGATCAGAATCAGTCGATATGTGAGGTAGGATACATGAGCAAAAGCAACACGCTGACTGGCTTAAACCTCATCCCTTCTCAAATTACGCACGATTCAGATGAATCATCCAGTTTACCTTATTGGGATGCACAGCGCGTCTCAAATTCTCCATCCATTTGTCTCTCTCGGCCGCCGACCGACATGAGAAGCATTTGCTTCCTGTTGAAGTAGTTACCTGCAATTACAGATTACAATTATCAGATTTGCAGATAAGTGCATTAAGGATGCTGGAATGGATGTGGAGATGGTGGACGTGAACACAGAGGAAACCAGCGCTTAGTAAACAATCTGTTTCCCAGGAGTGAAGAACAATTACATTTTGGGAATGAGTGAAAGTGTCAAATTGCCTGATCAGACAGAACGCACTTAAATCGAATGCTGGATCACATAATATATCAGAGAGTAGAGACACAAGAGGCAAATATTCCTTTCATATCCGAAATTCATCCTTAAAAGACCATCTGCTCATAGTCACCATCCAGGTGATAACAAAAGTACGGGTGTGTATTTGAATACTGAGGGGTAAATTCACTCAAACGAATCAAGTTTAACCAGCTGCTGACTGTACTGATGTAGCATTGCTCTATATGAACTTTATTTGTATTTGTATTTAAATGACATTCATAAAAATAAATCCCAAAATTTACATCATAATATACATTTTACAATAAAGCTGAATTAGTTAATGCTAAAAAATTAAAAAATTTAAATCCAAACTACAAAATTTCAGCTAAATTTTATATATATTTTTATGTTTCGCTTGATTTTTGTATTACTTTTTTAATAATAATCTTAATTTTTTCCCCTTACATATTAATTTGGACTGTGATGTTATTTTGTTAGTTTAGTTCCAGTGTTGACTTGGGTACTGACTAATCTAATGTATATGCACAAATATATTATTGCATAGCATCCTATTAATTTAAGAGAGATCTGTGCACTATATACACTCAGCGGCCACTTTATTAGGTACACCTATCCAACTGCTCGTTAATGACATCTTCTAATCAGCCAATCACATGGCAGCAACTCAATGCATTTAGGCATGTAGACATGGTCAAGACGATCTGCTGCAGTTCATACCAAGTATCAGAACGGGGAAGAGTGGTGATTTGAGTGACTTTGAATGTGGTATGGTTGTTGTGGCTAGATGGGCTGGTCTGAGTATTTTAGAAACGTCTGAACTATTAAGATTTTCACGCACAACCATCTCTAGGGTTTACAGAGAATGGTCTGACAGAGAGAAAATATCCAGTGAGCAGCTGTTCTGTGGGTGCAAATGCCTTGTTGATCCCAGAGGTCAGAGGAGAATGGCCAGACTGGTTTGTGCTGATAGAAAGGCAAAAGTAACTCAAATAGCCACTTGTTACAACCGAGGTATGCAAAAGAGCATCTCTGAATGCACAACACATCGAACCTTGAGGCAGATGGGCTAAAGCAGCAGAAGACCACACCGGGTGCCATTCCTGTCAGCTAAGAACAGGAAACTGAGGCTACAATTGGCACAGGCTCACCAAAATTGGAAAATAGAAGATTGGAAAAACATTGCCTGGTCTGATGAGTCTTGATTTCTACTGCAACATTTGGATGGTAGGGTCAGAATTTGGCATCAACAACATGAAAGCATGGATCCATCCTGTCTTGTATCAACAGTTTAGGCTGGTGGTGGTGGTATAATGGTGTGGGGGATATTTTCTTGGCACACTTTGGGCTCATTCGTACCAAATGAGCATTGTGTCAATGCCACAGCCTACCTGAGTATTGTTGCTGACCATGTCCATCCCTTTATGACCACTGTGTACTCATCTTCTGATGGCTACTTCCAGCAGGATGGTTTCTTGAACATGACAATGAGTTCACTGTACTCAAATGGCCTCCACAGTCACCAGAACTCAATCCAAACTCAATCCACCTTCGGAATGTGTTGGAACGGAAGATTCTATGCTATCATGTCAATATGGACTAAAATCTCAACCTTGTTGAATCTGTGCCACGAAGGATTAAGGCAGTTCTGAAGGCAAAAGGGGGTCCAACCTGGTACTTGTAAAGTGTATCTAATAAAGTGGCCGGTGAGTGTATATATATGATACATATATGATATATATAATACACAGAAACTTTTACTAGATACTTTTTATTTATCTTATTATCTGTATTCTTTTTTTTTTGAGGGGATTAACTAAGACAAATCGCATATAAATGCCTGATTGTAGTTTTCTTAGTCTGCACCCTCTGACCTTGTGACCACATAAGCATCTGGTTTAAGTGAGCCTTCCCTGCAGCACACGTGAAAATCATCCAGTAACGCGACCCCCTGGCCCCTCAATGATTTAACTGCAGAGCGGCAAGAGCGCAGCTATTTTCTGCTAACTATTTGATCTCGCCTAATGGTCATGATGAAGTTTTAATGGGCCTAAGCCGCGTGCTATTTTGAGACCCATCGGACATTAATAGTCCTTCTTTGCAATTAAGGCAAGGCACTGCAGGTGAATAGGCTAAAAAAACTTATTAGTTCTCACCATACTTCCCCAGTTGATTGATATTTATAACATTAAGAATAGCAAACTTTTTTTTTTGTATTACAAGTTTTCCAAACTGATGTTTAAATATGCAAATGAGGCACCTTTTTTATGAAATATGCATACATTTGCACACATTTCCAGAAAAAAAAGTCTGAACATTGGATGAAGTTAGGTTCAAAATTCTTGTTTTTTTTTAACATATTTAATTAAAAGATTTTAACAGAGGGAATTTGGTTATTTTTTATTATTCCATATTTCAGAAAATACTGGTCAGCAAGAAAAAACTATT
This sequence comes from Danio aesculapii, assembly GCF_903798145.1. NCBI lineage: Eukaryota > Metazoa > Chordata > Actinopteri > Cypriniformes > Danionidae > Danio > Danio aesculapii. The sequence continues at coordinate 41,141,066 of NC_079442.1, read as the reverse complement.
TTAGATTTAAATATTGTATACAATCAGGCATATTATTTATAAACATATTTCTCTGTAAAAAATCTTCAGAACAAAGATATGAATAAAAATGCAAAGTCTAGTCAGTGTAAGTGTTGCTGAAGTGGAGATTTATGGCCCAATGCTCCTCAGACAAAAAGGTCTTTAAAAACATGCATTGTAATTGAAATCTACATATACAAATTGATAAAGTGCAACAAAAGAATCACTTAAAAGTGTATTTTTTTTATATTTCCTTTGCATTAGAATGAAAAAAACAACACTTTAATAAAGAGCCTCTATCACAGGTTTTTGAAAATGACCTTTAATGCAGTGTGTAACACAGCACTAAGTGAATGAAAACATCCAGATGAGGTTTAAATCTGAAAGTCCACCATGTTTAAAACTATTGATTCTTTAACGAAACAGTCGACTCAATGTCGAATAAATGAATTTTGTTGGATTCGGATCTTTTGCTTGAATGCATCGACTTCGACACGGAACATCACCAAATATGTAGTACCGGTTTCAGTAAAATGTGAACCCGCCTTTCCCTTCAGACACTAGCAGAGCGTGGGGGATCACGGGATTGATTATGACGCAAAGATGATGATCACTGACAGATAGAGATGTGTCTGTGGAGAATAAAGGGTTAAATTTCATTTTCACAGCAATACCACATTATAGCCAACCTAGTGCTGTGTTTGTTCCTATAATTTTTCAGATTTTTGAGACAATAACCTACGCTGCAGCGTGGGACTCATCGGCCGTTTGCTATTAAAGGAGCAGCAGAGACTATTACAGTATGTATGGGATTTTGTCAGACTTTGACAGGGACTTTGTCAGTAACTGTTACAGTTCATATGGACCAGTTTCTTCTTCCTCCGGATCATTACATGTTATTGTAATAAAATTGTTGCCTCGTTTTGTGTATTTTGCTTGTAATCACTTATCTTTTACAGATAAGTGCTTCTACTGTATCTCTCAGGTTAAATTTGTTTGGGGACTATTCACAATTGCATCCAAAACTACGTTGAAAACGCAATGCATGCTTCTTCCTTTACCAATTTAAATGCGTTTCTGAACTCACGATCCTGTGCTGTTTGCCTTTGCTAAGCCACCATCAGCTGTTCCTCACACTCGCGGAATGGTAAAAATGTTCAAAATAGTTTAATTTTTGCCACTGTGTGGATTATTACTGAATGTGTGTCGTTGTTATTACTTGGGGTTAGCGTTAAGAGTAACAATAAAAATATTGTTCTATTGTTTCCAGTTTTAATGCTTAAAACGTCATTATAAAAATGGCCTTTATTTAATCATGCTCTACAAATGACTCGTTTTCCAGCAAGGTAACTTATGATGTAACAGTGGTACACAGACTCCACCTCCAGAGCACGAGCTTTGCCCATTGACATTTAGTTTCTCAGTGATGTAAAGATTGTGTTGTAGCACAGAAAAACCTAACAGAACAGATTATAATCATTTTCAAAGTAGTTTAACTTTTGCCACTGTGTGGATTAATACTGAATGTGTGTCATTGTTACTTGGGGTTAGCATTAAGAGTAACAATAAAAATATTGTTCTATTGTTTCAAGTTTTAATGCTTAAAACGTCATTATAAAGATAGCCTTTATTTAATCTTGCTCTACAAATGACTCGTTTTCCAGCAAGGTAACTTGTGATGTCACAGTGGTACACAGACTCCGCCTCCAGAGCACGAGCTTTGCCCATTGACATTTAGTTTCTCAGTGATGTAAACCTTGTGTTACAGCCCAGCAAAAACTGATTATAATCATTTTCAAAATAGTTCAACTTTTGCCACTGTGTGGATTAATACTGATTGTGTGTCGTTGTTATTAATTGGGGTTAGCGTTAAGAGTAGAGTAATATGCTGGTGTTTAACTGCATTGCTTTATTGCATTCCTGCATTGGACTCTCACATACTTTCTGCTACTTTATGGCTGTGGTGGGCATTTCTTTCTGTCTCGTGCTGAACGCAGTCGACCAATCACCACAGACTCGGTTATTGGACCAATCAGCGCAGATTAGGCTCACACTAAGGAGGGATTTGGGAATAAATTAATCGTTGAACGAATCATATGGGAGTAGTAGGGATAATTAGGTAAAAATAAATGCATATTATAAGACAATGAAAGTGTTTTTTGACCTTGCATGCATATCAGCCTGTTGTTGGAGACCCTCAAAACCAAAATAAAACCTTTTTTTAATGCAAGATAGGGGCTCTTTAAAAACCCAAAAGTCCAAAATTTCAAACTGTCAGGCGCATAAAAACAGTGTTTTTGGCTTCAGTGCCTCTCAATAATCCAAAGCTGAGACTCTACAGGGAGGCGCTGAGGTCAGCAGACTCACCTCGAAGCAGAAATCCTGTCCCAGGATGCTGCTGTGCACTGGTTTGATGAGCACTTCCTCCTCCATACTGAGATCTAGAGCTTCAACTGCACTGCTGGGGCTGAGCAACGACTCGTGAGACCGTGATTCCTTCAGCCTCGGCATCAGATGGGATCTACTGGAGAGAGGAACACATGCATCAGACACGGATACGCATTTGTCCGGCTGGGCTGGGAGATATGCACAAAAACATTATCACTATAAAGCATTTCATATCAGGCGATATCATTAATAGTCACAATAACTGCCAAATCTCTATTTCATTCATGTTTAAAGCCATATTTTTTGTTGTATGTTAAAGCTAATTGTTAATTTAACCAGTTAAACTCTAGTGCTATTTTGGGATTTTGCCTAACCAAATTTAAAAGCTTCTCAAATCCACATGCAGAGGTGTAAATGCAAAAATTTGGTATTATTTTAAAGAAAACCCTTTGAATTTTCATAAAACACTATTAAAAGTGTTTAAAATAACTGTATATGTTGTCTGTGTTATAATAAACACCTAAAAAAGAGTCGCTTTTTGTATTTTTTTTCATTAACTCAAATTTGAAAGTGTACCTTTTAGGTTTTAATACTTAAAACGTCATTATAAAGATAGCCTTTATTTAATCATGCTCTACAAATGACTCGTTTTCCACCAAGGTAACTTGTGATGTCACAGTGGTACACAGACTCCGCCTCCAGAGCACAAGCTTTGCCCATTGACATTTAGTTTCTCAGTGATGTAAACATTGTGTTGTAGCACAGCAAAAACACAGAACTGATTATAATCACTGCTACTGATACTGTGGATGTCACATACAGATGTATGTTTAATATCTGATGCTCTCACATGTCCAGTTCTGTCACACTCTCATTTAGGCCATATGAATGAAACATGAAGCAGTTTGCTAAGCCAGCCTCTAGACTGTAACTGAGTTTTCAGTGGCCCATTGCATAGTTGATTCTGTAAACAAAACGTGTTTTATTAAAGATGCAAGACAACATAGAAGAGTCAATACTCTTTCTCCTTTGCATGTTATTATACTTCAACGGATAGGGTAAATATGTCAATATGTCTAATAACATCAAAATACCAATAGCCAATACACAATACCCCTTTTTATTACACATTTAATTATGTCTAAAGTGAAAGTAAAAAAGCAACGTGGCCCTTCAATGATGATATGATCACTAATGTGTGAGTGTGTGTGCTGTGCACTTGGATGGGTTTAAATGCAGATCACAAATTCAGAGTACGGGTCACCATCCTTGGCCACAACTTTCACTTTCACTTTCTATTTAAATGGTAAAGGAAGAAATTTCTTAATGATAGCAGATTAAACCTGCTGTTTTTAATACCTTTAATTGACAACAAACAACCAAATCGCAGCTGGACCAGCCTGAAGAATGTTAAGCACTGTTTTCATCAGTTGTTCTGTTAAATTTTGTCACGATCACCAGTGATCTAACCCTCATAGATCGCTAGAGAATATTCACACGGCCTACAATCATGTCTCCATATGAACTACTAGTCCTGTCATGCACCACACACACACACCTGCTCCAACTCTCCTTTGATCACATTCACACAGCTGAAGCTGCTCATGTACTAATGACACTACACATATATACGGCTCAGTTTGACACTCTCATTGCGGAGTCTTGTTAGGTTAACACCATGTACAATTACAAAGCGTTCCCTGGTATAATCTCTACGTGTTTTGACCCTTACTTTGTTTTATCGTTTACCCCGTCTGCCGCCATCTGCCTGTTACCTGATGACGCCTCTGGATTTCCTTGTTAGTTTCCATTTGCACCTGTGTTTGATCATTGCCTGTCTGACCACTCGTCACTCATCTCCCTTGTGGTTACAGATTTATTTGTGTTATCTGTTGTAACTTGCTTAGTTGGTAATTACTGACTACTTCTCTTTAATAATGTTTTAACTATGTTAAAGCTAGTTTCTTCTCTAAAACTGAAATTTTAAATGAGAATTGTGAGATTTATTAGAATGCCACATGGATCAAAACACAAAAAACAAAAAATCTAAAAGTATTTTACTTTATATTTAGCTGGGGCAGTTTAAATATTGACAGGGCCAGTGAAAAGTCACACATTCGCTGTGATAATGATAGTCTTTATTGTTTTATTGCACAGTTATAAATAAATGAATCTTCCAGTGCCAGCTTGATGTAAACCTGAGGAAGATTAGAAGGGCGTCAGTTTGGGAAATAATGAGGCCAGGAGGATTTTTCAGCAAGTTGTAATGAGCTGTCAAAAAGCGGTGTCACTTAATTGGAAGTGAGGTGAGTCTCTCTCACATAAGAAGTGGAAAACAAAGTTTGCCTCCAGGAGGTTGACCTTCACTCGGATGGCACTGTTTGAATGAAGCCGCCGAAGGCTCTGGGATGACTAGCACTGTCACAATAATGAAAGAGGAAGTAACACATTGAAAGGTGAAAAGGAAGTGTTTAAAGGAAGTGTGACTCGTCTTCTGCGTTCCTTTAGGAAAGAGAATGTTGTTAATTTCTGTTTATAGACTATAATGGGATTGGGAGCGAGCAAATAGAGCAAATTAAGTGTGCTTACAGGGTTTTTTGACAAGGGGAAAAACGTAATAATGTTTAACACATCTGTTTTGAAGTTTCAGATATCTCAATATTGTCTGAAAATGTGCTCTGATTTGCTGTGATCTCTGTTTCACACACCTCTTTTACACCTCTATATGTTCTCTACATTCATTTTCATTACTATTTGACTTTTTAATTAGTAATTAGTGCTTTTTAAAACACTATTGGTTGGGTTTAGGGAAGGAGGAGGGTGAGTCAATCAATCACTCAGTCAGTCAGTCATTCAGTCAGTAGACAGTCAGTCGACAGCGGCCTCTGGTGGATTTATGTGAGAACAGCAGGCACAAATGGCACTTGTGAGAGAAATTTGAGATCTAAAAAAGCATACACAGTGGCCTCTGGTGAATTCGCGAAAACATAAACTGCAAAAAAAGTATTTTGCTCTCTCCAGAAATGTATATAGGGGTACGTAATCAGAATGAACTCTGGGTTGCACAGCACACACACACACATACACACTCAAGCTTTTATTCCGGATTCGATTATTCGCTATTAATCTTTTGGCAGCAAAATTTTAAATATAATGTGCAATTTGTTACAAATGTTCAGTTTAATGAATGTAGCAAAGGATATAATGGAGGTACAGATCACTAAATGCTGCAAGCTTCAAACTTGCAATATCATTCCTCATTTTAACCATTAAACACATCTCTGAACAATAATGTAAAACCTTCATTGAAGTAACCTTTCTTGAAACAATAGGCACCGAAAATCAGCTACTATAGACAAAAACAGGGCATTCACGCCATTAAATAATGCAAAGGTCAAGCAGACAGCTGCATGGGCACAAACTGGCTCTATTTGTGCATGCATGAGCTCTACTGATCAGAGAGCCGCTGATGACTCATGGGAAATGGGCTTGGAGCTGTGATTTACACAGAGTTTTGGAGGAAGAGCCAGTTTCTTTCATGCATTAAAAATCATGGCTTTCTTATCAGTTCAGAAAAGAGAATTAGAAGCCACACGGACAATCTCTGCTTTCGGATATCTCAATTTCCATGCTATCCAGTAGGTGAAAAACAGAATGTGAGGCGATAAGGGTGTCTTTTATTCACAGTAATCATAGAAAAGTATTTGAAAAGTACCCAAATGACCAATGCTTCTGGAAAGATTCAGAAGTGATGCTGTAACGTACAACGGTGCATATACTGCGCCTGAGTTTCATTCATTTACATACAAAGAGTTTAGATCTGAAATTTTCGTCTATAAGCAGCCTTTTTCTCATTCTCCTGTGTTTATGTCCAGTTATTTTACATTAAAGGCCATGAAAATTACCTAGTCTTTTCCATATTAGTGAAATTTTTGAACATGCACATAGTAGCCTAGGAAAAATGCTAATTTTAGAAGGAAATTCAGATGGCGTTTTTTTGCATCTGAACTCTTCATACATTATCTTAAGGTAGAATTCTCACTATTAACTATGACTTTTAGCTCAATAAACTCCTAATTTGCTTATTATAGTTATTAGGTAGGATTAGGGATGTAGAATAAGATGCAGATATTTACTTTAAGTATAAGTAAATAGCCAATAAGCAGGTAATAATTCACTAATTAATACTGAGAATTTTTGCTTAAACTAAAGTGTTAGCTTTCATACTATATAGAACATACCTTTTAACAGACATGATGTACATTTCAAAAACAAATATATTATGTTATTATGAATTTTACTAAATGTGCATTTTGAGTTGATTTATATCACTGCATGATGAAGCCTATACATAAATCAGTTATATGCCCTTACAATTCAAAATAATAGGGTAAAGGTGCCCCGAATTAGTTTTTGTCTAATATTTGTATCACAATATAGTTAAATAATATCACATGAGCAACTAGTTCAATATCACACAAGAGCAGATTAGTCCTGAGTACTACAACAGTACAATGTTTCAATAAACTAGGATGGTGTAAATAAAATATTTCCCCCCCAAAATTAAATTTGACATTCACTATTCATAATCTATAAATGTTTTTAATAATGTGGCCAAACTATTATTTGACAATAAAATTAGTCAGAATAATGCATATTCTTGGTGATAGAGGAAATATGTTACTTTTTAATTACTTTTATTTATGCATTACCTGATCAGCATGTTAAAAAAATTATTTATAAAAATAAAATTATGACATTAAAATAAAAATTCTATATAATACTTAAATATTAATTCAAATATTAAATAAAACATTAACATTTATTTTTTAATCATTTCACATTTTGGTATAATTGTTAAAGATGTAACATGGGTAAGAAGAAACATGTATAAAACAACATTCTTATTCTCAATCTCAATGTCTAAGTTACAAAATCATTAAATAAACATAGATAAAAATATAAATTAAGTACATATTATACTAAAGAAAAAGTAATCACATAGTACATATTTTAAATGAAATGAAATATTGCTGACAAAGTGGTGATAGTCGCAAAGTATAAAGTTTTAAAATTACAATTAATAGAGTCTTTGGACATCAAATGATTCGTAACATTTTAGGTGTATAAACATTGGTTACAGTTCAATTCAATTCAATTCACCTTTATTTGTATAGCGCTTATACAATGTAGATTGTGTCAAAGCAGCTTCACATAAAAGGTCACAGTAAATAGGAACAGTGTAGTTCAGTTTGTAGTGTAGTGTTACAGTGAATGACATTTTATTGGGTGTCTTCTGTAAACCATGGTAAAACTGTATAAGGATTAGTTATTCAGAGCCTTTATTTATGGGTCTTAAACTAAACTACTTTCGTATTTCCAAAGGCAAAATCACCGGGGCTCAAAGGTAACAAGTGTAATCTCAGAATTGTAAACAGTTGTAAACAAATGGAAACAAAATACATACATCATTTTTTATTTTCTTCATATTGTCAAAGTTTAAAACAGTTGATGCTTAATATTCTTTAAGGAAATTGCACTACATATTTTTAAAGCTGTCCTTTAATCAATTGAATGTGTCCTTGCTGAATAAATGTATTAACTTATTTTCTTTTATCCATAAATCTCACTTAATTTTTGAATTTTAGCATCACAGTTTCCACCAAAAAAAGAGCAAAAATTTAAAAAGAAAAAAAAAACCTATAATAGCTAATAATAATAGCTACTGCATAACAGTTTATAAATGGGTTTATGGGTTTGAATTATATATAATTATATATAGAAATGAATGAAACAGGACAAATTTTAATGTATGTGGGAAAAGCTGTATTACACTTGTATTACTTTGATGCTTTAAAACCCCTTTTCATCTTTGACCAACACATCCTGTACACATGAGCTGTTTTTAGTGTTTCTATATTAAGTTCTTTCAAGACTTCAAATGCTCTTTTCATCTTTCTCTCTACATCATGATAAAAAAATAAAAATAAAATCCTCAAACCAACCGCTAAGGTATTCAGCCAAACAAAGCTCCATTCCGGCTGGTTGTTAGAAAACAAGGAAAACATTTAGTCATGGCACAAACTGAAACAACCGACTTTATTACAGGCTGCTGCAAAACACTCAAACATTCCAGCTAATCTGCTAATCCCAGCAAAACCTGGGTCAACAACAAAACTTCTGACCAGAACCGCAGCGGTCAAGATGAGGAAAACAGGAAGAAGCGACATTTCCCAAACTTACTTTTTACTATTGTGATTCAGCATGGTCCCAGTGCAAAACAAGCCGAGTCCAGAGGCTGCAAGTGAATTATCCTTGATTTTCCTGCAAGATATCAGACGCCAGTGCTTGGAAAGTGAGTTCATGTACTGCCTCTGCTGAAAACATTTAGAGCGAGGGAGTGCCTTAGTCTCCAAACACCCGAGGGAACAATCTGTTGCATCTCGAACACACCCAAATCCATTTTTAAGGATTTCTATTTTAAACAAACTACTGCACTTGTTTTCAGTGGAAGGATCACTGCAGGCCGTGATGGATTTGCATGCATTTTAAGTCTAATAAAGAAGATTTTACAAAAACAACGATCCTTAAGACATGACAATCCAAGAGAATAGAGCAAAAAAACTAATTAATAATTGTTATCAAGCTTCCAACAGTTGACGGATAACATTAAGAAATGTATCTTATTACAAAAATGTTATGTTTAAAGGTTCCATACTGTGCACTAATTCAATATAATAAACTGTTCTTTGATATATATATATATCATATATATATATATATATATATCATATATATATATTATATGTTTAAAGTTTAGGAAAGTTAAAACATTCTCCAAAAATGGTTTTATATGCTCATTTATCAACATAGGCTCATTCTGAAAATGTACCCCAACATACATTTCTGGAGATCACAAATTATGAAGCCAGAAGAATGTATGGCTGCATTTCGTCTTTAAAACAAATGCTACTGGGCGGTATGACGTCATGACGCCCTTCCAGCTGCAACCCATCACTGAGAAACATCCATACACACTTATTCACACACAATACCCTATCTACCCAATTCACCTGTACCACGTTTTTGGACTTGTGGAGGAAACCGGAGCACCCAGAGGAAACCCACGCCAACACGGGGAGAACATGCAAACTCCACACAGAAACCCAGCCGAGGCTCGAACCGGCAACCTTTAAGCCCACATAAGATATTGAATTTATGGCTCTTTAGGGTTGCGCTGATATTTGATTTAGGATTTGACTTTGGGAGTTTCTTTTATCACTTTATAATTTTTGTAGAATAAAATGTTGTATATAATAAAACATTCTGTAGATGACTCTGTAAAGGCCTTCAGCTAAAACTGTAACGTTTGGTCTCTGTAGTGGAAATAAATAACTCAGGCTCATTCTGAAAACGTACCACTATATACATTTCTGGAGATCGTGAAATATGTCGCAGGAGATATGTTTTGTGCAGTTTGTGTGTAAATCCACCAGAGGCCGCTGTCGACTGACTGAATGACTGACTGACTGACTGACCCACGCACCTCCTTCCCTAAACCCAACCAATAGTGTTTTCAAAAGCACCGATGGATCCGCCCACCCACTTCCCTAAACCCAATCGACAGTTTTCAAAAGCAATCCAGAAAAAGAGAATCCCTCACCTGATTTTTACCACGTTTTCAAATTTTACCATATTCTCACCCTGTTATTTACTTGTTTATTTTATTTTTGGCTTGTTTTTTTCATTTTCTGGAACCATTCTTCGCCAGACTCGAACCTCATCCTCGTGGTCAAGTCCGCCGATGTACATCACAAGCTACTGGACAAACTGGTAACAGCGGAAAAGTCGTCCATACAGAGGTAAGCGGTCAGCTGGTAAGCGTGAAAAGAAACAGCATTTTAAAGATTAAATACAGCCATACGTACTTCTGGCTACATAATTCGCGATCTCCAGAAATGTATATAGGGCTACGTTTTCAGAATGAGCCTATGTTGAATTTATGGCTCAGTGGATGAGAAAAACTCATTAAGAGAAAATGGCAGTTAAAAATAAGTCTTATTGTAGAAATATACAGACACGAATTGATAAAGTGCTATAAAAGAAACACTTGAATCACTTGAACATGAATTTTAGATATTTGCTTTTTATTACTTTACCAAAATATAGTCAAAAATCTCAAAACTGACTTCTGAATTGAATAAATAAAAAACAATGTTTCTGCTTGTCGTGTCTTACCTTAAGAAATCATAAGTGTCTTATTAATTACACATTTACAGGTTATAAATTCAGCACCTGAAAGTCTACACTGCCTCACTGCAGCACAAAGCCGTAAAAATAATGATGACATTAAACAGCCAATTATGAAAAAAATCACCAGCAAATGGTTTTCTTTTTAAAGTATGTCTTCATGAGCCAATAATGAGCGAGGCAGGACAGACAGCAGCAGATTGTGGACTCCGCAGACCTCGCGTGCTGTAATTAAATTCATGTTGTGGAGTGTCGCCTGCCGTCTGCTCTGAGTTTGTGTCCTGTATCTGTGGTCGACTGGTGTACACTGTTCTCCTCCTCCAACAGTTCCCACAATCCCTGACAGGAAGCAGTTCTCCCTCGAGATCTACAAGTAGGAAATGACTGCCAGGCAAACCAGCGATATATGCAGGGTGACAATGGCTCAGCGAACCTGGCATTCACTGCTGTTTAATGGAAATTCAACTTGGCCTGTAGTGCAGCTGAGACATACATACAACTATAATTATGTTTTGCAGTTATGTAAAGTATGTGTTGCACGAATGCTTAGTTATCATTTTAAAACAGAATACACCCTTACTCTTATCAAAATCCCTTTATTAAAGCAAATACATTTGTTTTTTACATACAAAATACATACATACATACAAATATATACAAAATGTACTTCTGTTTGAGATTAATAAAGTTAACTGTTTTATATTTTTAGATTTTTATACATATATTGATCAAAAGTGACAGTAAATATACTGTACAGATGTTCAGTAAATATACTGTTCAGATGTTTGACAACATTTATAATGGTTTAAAAAAAATAATTTAGCAGCATAACCTTTTGGAAACTAGACTGAATAATAATAATAATAATAATAATAATAATAATAATAATAATAATTATTATTATTATTATTAGTAGTAGTAGTAGTAGTAGTAGTAGTAGTAGTAGTAGTAGTAGCAGTATTAGTAGTATTATTATTAGTAGTAGAAGTATTATACATTTTATTATTATCATTATTATACATTTCATTATTATTATTATTATTATTATCATACATTTCATTATTATTATTATTATTATTATTATTATTATTATACATTTCATTATTATAAGTATTGATATTGTTATTATTATTATACATTTCATTATTATTGGTGTTATTATTATTACTGCTATTATTATTATTATTATATTTATTATTATTATTATTATTATACATTTTATTATTTTCATTATTATACATTTAATTATTGATAGTATTATTAATATTATTATTATTAATATTATTATTATCATTATTATTATTATTATTACACACTTCATTATTATTATTATTATTATTATTATTATTATTATTATTATTATTATACATTTAATTATTATTGGTGTTATTATTATTATATTTTTTTATTATATATTTCATTATTATTATTATTATTATTATTATTATATTATTATTATTATTATTATTATTATTATTATTATTATACGTTTTATTATAGTCATTATTATAATAATTATTGTAATTATACATTTCATTAATCTTATTGTTATTATTATTATTATTATTATTATCCGTTTCATTGTTATTGTTATTAATATTATTATCATCAATGTTTTAAATGTTACTTAAATACCAAATCAGCATATTAGAAATATTTCCAACGAATATTGTGACAGTAAAGACTGCAGCTTTGATCACTGCAATGACTCAAATGACTTATTAATAAAGTCATCTGTAATGGCAAAGAAAGCGTTCTTGCCCGACTCCCAGAGTTCATCAAGGTTCTTTGGATTCATCTTCAATGCCTCCTCCTTCATCTTACTCCAGACATTGCTCAATAATGTTCATGTCTGGTGACTGGGCTGGCCAATCCTGGAGCACCTTGACCTTCTTTGCTGTCAGAAACTGATGTGGAGGCTTAAGTTTAAGGAGCGCTAACCTGCTTAAAAATTTGCCCTCTCCTGTGGTTTGTAATGTAATAGGCAGCACAAATGTCTTGACACCTCAGGCTGTGGATGTTGCAGAACTATCGCACTCCCCCACATGTAACCCCAAACCATGATTTGTCCTTCACCAAACTTGATTGATTTCTGTGAAAACCTTAGCTCCATGTAGATTCTAATAGGTCTCCTGCAGTATTTGTAATGATTGGGATGCAGCTCAACAAATGGTTCATCTGAAAAAAATGTCCTCAATTATCAACCAGAAAAAAGTTAATTAAAAGTTATTATTTGTTGCTCTTACAATTGAGATCGACGACAAGTCTTTTGTCAGGTAGTGTATACTGTAAATATTGAATATACACATTAAACCAAAGAGGGCCTTAACGTGAATGAAAAGTCAGCTCATTTACAAAAACACTCATTTTGTAATCAGAAAAAAACATTTGGGAGGCTCAGCGAACAATGTATTTATTCAGCATCACATAATACCCTGGTACACAGCTTATTACTGCATTTCAACAGCTGTGTTTAAGTTCGCAGATGAACAGTTACACAATCTCAGCACTATTGATGGGGTCACTCCTAAAAACAAAAAGCCTCTTTTCAAAGAGGCTTACTTGGGTGATTTTGTGGACATGGAAAAAGCAAATGAGTGTATTTTCTTGAAAGGCTAGAGATGCTTATATAAGAGCATAAGAATCCACTTTTATTTCCTCTCATAACTCACATAATAATGGAAATGCATTTTCTTTTATTGCTTGTATCGGTAATGATACTAAACAAGATAATGGACAGTTGCTGTTTACAGTGCATTTAATAACAAGCATAACATCTGAGAGTTTAAACATTCATTTTGACTGACAAAGAACAAAAAACAAGGCTTTTTGTAGGTCACAAATCAAGAATGTGGCTCATAAAAATGCCTGTAGATAATTATAAAAGAAGTAGAGCTATTGAAAAAGTTCTGGACAAAATACAGCAAGTCACATTGCTGTCACATGCCACTGCTTGACATGTCAACTACTATAATTCAATCCAATTTTACCAACCTACAACCAGCAAGGTTTTGGAACTGCCAGAAATTACTGAAGCACTTAAATGGGTGGCCATTAAAAGGGATTTTTTTCTCCGCGAGCATTGACGGGTATTAATCTGTTATGTTACAAGGTTTTTGAAAAACTCATGAATTTTGAGTGCCCTTCACATAACTTCTGATAATAGCTTAGACTGACTTGGACAGAATGAGTCAGAATCAAGAATTCAAGCGAGTGTCAAACCTGACTCCTAAATGAGCCATTGACAGATACCTATGAAGAAGGAAAAAAAAAAACAAGCAGAACATGAATATTCATTTTGTTCTCGACACAGCACATTCACACTGCACCTGCCTGATGAAAGAGGCATTGTGATTAACACGTTCTCCTAGTGAATATTCTGGCTTTACAGCAGAAAATGTGTTGCAAATTTGAGTTTAAATGCTCTGCGGATGGGATTACATAAGAATTGTTAGCCGTTATAGAGTGTAGACATATACAGCATAAACACGTGAGCTCACATTTTGTGTTAAAGTCCAAATGATCTATTTAGGCTACATGGTCGTATATATTGAAATGATATGTTTATAGAGTGCATTAGTGCCCACACATACTTCCAGCTGCTTGGTTCTGGATGTAGGCCTATTTTACCCACTTATTTGTCCCATAGGGATTGTAAAAATGTAATGCATTATAAGTTTGAAGCAAACCAATTCACTTCACTCAAAAACATTTTGCTACTTGTTCTAACTACTTATTTAAAATGAGCTGAAACAACACAATTATAGAGATTTTTGGGGGGACAACTGTGTTTTATGTTCAGTCAACTTAAAATAGTAAAAACCATTAAGTTAACTATTATTATTATTATTATTATTATGACTAATATTATTATTTTAACCTTTATTTTACCAGGAAAGACACACTGAGATTAAAAATTAGGCAGAATACATGTCACATGGGTCAGACAACAAACAAAAAACAATTAATAGTTAACATAAATCACACATTGACAAACAAACTATTCAAAACATCTACAAGCCTGTTTCCTAAATTATTTAAACTCTTTTAAAAGCATTTAGTGAAATCAATTCTGCAACGTTGTATGTAGATTATTCCGTGCAAAAGGTGCTGCATATTTGTCTTTTTTTCCCATCTCAGTCCACACTTTAGGAACAGACAGTAAATAAATTTCTAAATATATATATAGCTAAGGCCAGGTTTTTTACAAATGTAATTCAGTAGATAAGATGGGAGTAAACCCAGTATAGATTTGTAAACAAAGATATTCCAGTGCTTGAGCATGCGAATGCAGACCAACCAACCCTAGCATTCAACACACAATGATGAGTAAGGGATTTAAAATTAGCTATAAGTCTTAGTGCACCATGATAAACAGTATCCAGCATATGCAGACTCTGAGACGAAGCATGCATATAGATAACTTCGGCGTAGTCCAGTATCGACATAATTGTTGCATCAACCAGCTTCTTTTTAGCATCAAAAGAAAGGCAGTTTTTAATTCTAAAACAGAAGCCTAAAATAATATTTTTTATCAATTGCTGAATGTGAGAACTAAAAAAAAGTGTATCATCAATTAAAATTCCAAAATATTTGGACTGGGACACCAATTCAATCTCTGCACCATGAGTAGTAGAACCTAGAGCTTAATCGGTTTGCCTTGGGATGACAAGAAGGGATTATGTGGAAGCCATCATTTTTTACAGTGTACAGTATGAGGAGAATCACAGCATTATAAACTTTCATTTGAAGCAATAGCATTATGCATGGTTTCCTCCCTGAAACTCTCTATTTGGTGGAACTGTCTTCATGGCATCATGGGTAACATAGTTTTTCTGCACACATTCTGCTACAGTAAAGAACAATGCTGCTTTAAAAGTTAGAATCCAGAACGTACACAGGGGCGGGCGCGGTGGCTCAGTGGTTAGCACTGTCACCTTACAGCAAGAAGGTCGCTGGTTCGAGCCCCGACTGGGTCTGTTGGCAGTTCTGTGTGGAGTTTGCATGTTCTCCCCGTGTTTGCATGGGTTTTGTCCGTGTGCTCCGTTTTCCCACCAAAGTCCAAAGACATGTGATATGTGGGTGAATTGAATAAGCTAAATTGGAAATAGTGTATGAGTGTGAATGTGAAAGTGTATGGGTGTTTTCCAGTGATGGGTTGCAGGTAGAAGGGCATCCGCTGTGTAAAAACATATGCTGGATAAGTCCGCTGTGTTGACCCCTGATAAATAAAGGGACTAAGCCGAAGGAAAATGATTGAATGAATACATTTACGCACACACTACATTGATTAACATATTCCACAAAGTGGTTCTATTAGGACCTGATAACTGTTAAATGCAAGGAAACCGAAACAATTATTTTCTGTAGTAACAGTACAAAAATGTATACAATCCACATTGGGCAGCATCTGTATATATAAAGCATATTGTTAAATGTTCTCCATACAAACATAACATGGTTCCCCTATTTTAAAATTGTTCACTGAAAGGTTCTTAGAGGAACAAAAACGGAAAAATGTATCCAATTCACATTCTCTCTCATCATCTGTACAAACATATTATCAGATCCGCCCGTCCAGCACAGAGAATGGTGTGATGTCATACAGCACGTGTCACCACCCAGTAACAGGGTGGAATAATGTATCTCATCGTATCAATACACAACCTGACAGTGCCATTAAATAGAAGCACACGCTCATGAAGACCCCCAGTGTCCACCTGACTACAGGACCTGATGTATATACTTATTGAATCTCTCAGTGCAATAATACAAAGCTAATTATTCAGTACTTTTTATTAATAGTGCAATAAATCACCAAAGAGCTTCCCAGGCAAAAATGTACACTTTGCTTGCCCTAAATAACACACCTAAAGATCCACCGAATTCAAATATAGAAAAATGTACACAACACTGGGCATTTCTTATTGGCATCAACACAGAAAGCTTTTTATACAGGAAAAAGCTCTGCTTAGATTGTTAAGTGTTCTCCACACAAGCATAACATAGTTCCCATATTTTGAAACTGTTCACTGAAAGGTTCTTAAAGGAACCAAAATCGGAAAAATGTATACAATCCACATTCTCTCCCAGCATCTGTACAAACATATCATCAGATCCGCCCGTCCAGCACAGAGAATGGTGTGATGTCAAACAGCACGTGTCGCCACCCAGTAACAGGGTGGAATAATGTATCTCATCGTATCAACACACAACCTGACAGTGCCATTAAATAGAAGCACACGCTCATGAAGACCCCCAGTGTCCACCTGACTGCAGGACCTGATGTATATTCTTAATAAATCTTTCAGTTCAATAATACAAAGCTAATTATTGATTACTTTTCATTAATACTGCAATAAATCACCAAAGAGCTTCCCAAGCAATAATTTACACTTTGCTTGCCCTAAATAACACACCTACTGTGAAGGTCCACCGAATTCAAATATATAAAAATGTACACAACACTGGGCATTCCTTATTGGCATCAACACAGAAAGCTTTTTATACAGGAAAAAAAGGCTATTTAGATTGTTAAGTGTTCTCCACACAAACATAAAATGGTTCCCATATTTTGAAACTGTTCACTGAAATGTTCTTACTGGAACCAAACATGGAAAAATGCATACAATCCACATTCTCTCCCAGCATCTGTACAAACATATCATCAGATCCGCCCGTCCAGCACAGAGAATGGTGTGATGTCAAACAGCACGTGTCGCCACCCAGTAACAGGGTGGAATAATGTATCTCATCGTATCAATACACAACCTGACAGTGCCATTAAATAGAAGCACACGCTCATGAAGCCCCCCACCACCCACCTGGGGCACGGCGTATATTCGTCACCCAGTGTTTCTGTACATCTGCTCCCACACAAAGGACAGAGGGGTGAAAGCTGAGCGGAGTTAAAAAGCCCTGATCCGTTCACAGGGACCCCGACACCTCAGTCACCGGCCACAATTCCCACTGACCGCAAGCAGCGTGCTGTTTACCATCGATTATTGCCCTGATAATGCCCACAAAAGCTGCGACTCGTCCCTCATCTCTCTCCCTCTCGCCCTCTTTCATTCTTTCAGCATGGAAGCTCAGTAATGAGATGCCATTCAAGCACAATGCAGCGCTCCTGTAACACTAAGATCTGGATCTACATGAAATACTCACCAGACATGCCGTCAAGATCCCCGGTCCCCTGGCGATGAAGAGGAGGATGAGGATGAGGCAGCTCACAGCTCCATTTTGCTACCTCTGCTGCCGGTCTGAGCCAGTGGGAACAGCGGACACACGCAGGCTGATCGCAGCCGGCTCACACACACACACACACATACACATACACAATCGCCCCGCCTCTCCCGTCTCGCTCCGGCCTCCTTGTTTCAACTGTCACAGTCTCACAGAGGAGCTGCCGTAAACCCCCCACTCATATTTAAAGTGGGCCACAGATTCGTGGGCTGAACCGATCTCTCTCTCTCTTTCTCTCTCTCTCTCGCTGGACTGCTGCTGTGTGCAACGGAAGCAGGCTGAACAGTGTGATCTGGCCCTGCCCCCTTCCCTCTGTGAGCATGTGTGTGTGTGTGTGTGTATGGCCTTTGTCCTGTGGCTTTTGTGACATACTCAACTGGGAAAATCCACATCCTAAATAAAGACAATATGACTCGGCATGCATGTTTGCTGGAGGTAAATGTGTGTTTGGGAGTGTGAGTAGGTATGTGTACCCTTTATTAAACCTTGACCAGAGAAGTGCATGCGTAAAAACAATTATACGATGCTTAGTTATTACACTATTGCTCATACTGTACTTAAGCTATTTTTTTTTTGTTCTGGTCTGCAATATATTTTTTTAGGTTTTAAATATGTACACCTACAGTTGCAGTCAAAATTATTAGCCATCCTGTGATTTGTTTTCTCTTTTTCAAATATTTCCTAAAAGACATTTTCCACAGTAATTCCTACAATATTTTTTATTTTAATTGAAAGCAGTTATCAATTTTTAAAACCATTTGTAGGTTAATATTATTAGCCCCCTTAAGCAATATTTTTTAACTATTATGTTAAGAAATGAGTTGAAACAAAATCTGTTCTTAATTAAACAGAAATCGGGGGGAAAAACTATAAAGGGGGGTGGGGGGGCTAATAATTCTGACTTTAATTGTATATCCTGCCCACATTACAGAATCAAGCTACACTCTAAAAAATGTTTTTTTCCAATGTTGGATCAAATATGGACAAACACAATGTTTGGTTCATTTTTTTTTTTTCAATTAAAGAGCCCCTATTATAGGTTTTTGAAAATGACCTTCTATGCAGTGTGTAACACAGCACTAAGTGAATGAAAACATCCAGATGAGATTTAAATCTGAAAAAGCACCGTGTTTAAAACTATTGATTCTTTAATGAAATGGTTGACTCGGAGTTGAATAAATGAATCGAGTTGGATTCGGATCTTTTGCTTGAACACATCGACATTGATATGGTACATCACGAAATATGTAGTTCCAGATCCGGTAAAAATGTGAACGCACTTTCCCTTCAGACACTAGCGGAGCACAGGGGATCAATGGACTGATCATGACGCGAAGATGACAATTACTGACAGATGGAGATTTGGCTGCAGGGAATAGAGGGTTAAAGTTCATTCTCACAACAACACCAAAGTATAGTCAGCTTAGTGCTGTATTTGTTCCTGTAATTTTTCTGATGATTGGTAAAATAACCTACACTGCAACGCAGGACTCATCGGCCGTTTGCTATTAAAGGAGCAGCGGAGACTGTTATGTATGGGACTTTGTCAGACTTTGACAGGGACTTTGTCAGTAACTCTTACAGTTCAAATGGACCAGTTTCCTCTTCTTCCGGATCATAACATGTAAGTGTAATTAAAATTGTTGCCTCGTTTTGTGTAGTTTGCAAAATATGTGTTTAATTGACCCTTCGCTAAGCCCCGCCCTCCTTAGTTACTGTTGCTATGCCTGTCAAGCTTTTGTGCCTGGCACGTTTTTTCAGTGTGTATGCACCGGTGTCAGACATTCGGGATATAATGTCATTTTTGGCAAACAGGTGAGATATCCGAGAAAGCCAGGCAAAAAAGGACTGCAGTATGCATTACAGGAGTATATTCACGACATAATAGGCGACCGATTAGTGAATAATTCAATCAAAATTGAAGCTAGCTTAGCCTAGCCGCCTCAAATGCTAACCATTCAGCAGCTTAGCTTATGCTCAGCAGGAGAGGAGACATTTAAAAATAATCTAATAATAACAAATTAAATCGTGATTTCTCTATTTTTAGCCAAAAAGCCTTATAGACTCATGTTGTGCAATGAAATACAGCGTTACTAACTGACGAGGAAACACACATGGACAGAGCTTTTACGTAGTTAATTCATAGAAAGAACAGCCAGAAAGGGGAAATTGATGGATTTGTGCTGAATATTAGCATCATTGACCCATAACAATGTACAGTAAGTTACCTATTACTGTCATTATGTTTGTGTGCCCTTTATAAGTTACTGAAAAACAGCTGCGGGTAAAGTATATTGATTATAAGTGCTCAGTTTGTGATCACATCTCTGTTTTGTTCTGTTGATTTGTAATTTCAAATATTCGTAGCTTAAAACAGATGGAAATATGAAGTTCAGTAAAGTTAGCAACAGATTTGCAGACTCGTATTTTCCGGATCAATAACTCATGACCTATTCACTATTAGTATGACTAATGTTAATGTTACTATGGCGAAGGCTTAAACAAAGCATTGCTCATATTATCGAGCGGGGGGAAAAGACAGCTGTGAAACATAACCTGCTTTATATTTTTGTAGGAAACACAGTTTAGATCTGTTTAGGGTAGGAGGTGTGTGAGTTATTGTCATCTATTCAATTCAATTCACCTTTATTTGTATAGCGCTTATACAATGTAGATTGTGTCAAAGCAGCTTCACATAAAAGGTCATAGTAAATAGGAACAGTGTAGTTCAGTTTTTAGTGTTTAAGTTCAGTTCAGTTCTATCAATGAATTGTGTCAGAAATATCAAAACAAAACCAACTTAACTCCGCTCCTTTAGCGCCCCTCTCACAGCTTGTTTGATTATTAAAACCGTATTTTGGATGATTTCTTTACACTAGTTTGAAAAAAAAAAAACACTTTATGTGAGTCCAAATAGCTAAAAAAAAAAAAAAAAACACACAAAATGAACCAGTGCATGTAAAAAAAAAACATGGTTTCTGCAGGTTTTACAAAGTTAAATTTAAGATTTTTTAAAGACATTTTTAAGACCATTATGAGTGAAATTTTAGACTTAAACAGGACTAAATGCTAAGGACTTTTTTTCTGAATATCCAATTTGGAAAAGATTTTCATTTGCCCTATAAAAATTATCATAATTTAATTAATTTAATAATAAAATAATAATTTAATAATAAAAATATTGTTAAGGTCAGTATCCTCAGCAGTAAATAAATGGAGAATGTTTAAACAAATGTTACTGTGAGGAAAATAATTGAAACATTATGGTAAATAGAGTTAAAATGCTATGTTAAATAAAAAGTTTTATTGAGATTGGGATTGTTGGTGACTGTTTGAGTGTTAATGGCCAGATTGGGTATACATGAACAAAGAAAAATATTTAAGATCTACAACGTAATATTTCAGCAGATTTAAGACTTTTTAAGGCCTAAAATTTTGCATTTGAGATTTAAAGACTTTTTAAGACCCCACAGATACCCTAAAAAAACAATTCTTTGTAGTGTCTGGCCTTGGAGCTATAAAAACTGTATTTTTTTTCCTTTTCTTTATTACTTAAATTATGCTACCAAACTATTCTGTAATTTTGTTGTGAAAATGCAGAAGTGTCAACGAACGTAAAACAAATCAATTATGGAATAAATTCATAAGGCTCAGCTCTCAACCTACACAAATTTAGTGATTAATGCTCTCTATTAAGAAAATGTAGTTAAGCCATAATATGATCAAAATAAGCAGATCACTTAAAACTATTAGTGTTTGAGCTTACAATTCTGATTGAATTTAGCCATTACTGATCCAAATAAAAAAATAAAAAGAACATTAATCAACATCAGAGACCACACTGACAATCAGGAACCTTCAAATAAACAGACTTTTTATATACTTTTATTATACGAGTTTCCCAGTAGTAAATATGGATTGATAGTCTGTCCAATTTGCAACAGAAATAATTATTTGCAATGATTCCATACTCAAGATGATAAAACCCCCTAATGTCCCTGTACAAAAAGAGAAAACCAGATTATTTTATAGAAATATAATCATACAAACACATAATAATTATACAAATTATATATTAATATAAATGGTCATGACTAATTTTGCTTTTATACACACCCCAAATGTAAACAATTATATAATAATTAATAATGCATGCTATAAAGATTTTACTCATACACTCACCGGCCACTTTATTAGGTACACCGTACTAGTATCGAGTTTGAATCCCTTTTACCTTCAGAACTGCATTAATCTTTTAACAATTTACTGGAAATATTCCTCAGAGATTTTGGTTCATATTGACATGATAGCATCACGCAGTTACTGCAGATTTGTCGGCTGCACATCCATGATGCGAATCTCCTGTTCTTCCGCATCCCAAAGGTGCTCTATTAGATTAAATTCTGGTGACTGTGGAGGCCATTTGAGTACAGTGAACTCATTGTCATGTTCATGAAACCAGTCTGAGTAATTCGAGCTTTATGACATGGAGCGTTATCCTGCTGAAAGTAGCAGAAGATGGGTGGATAACTGTGGTCATAAAGAGATGAACATGTTTAGCAACAATACTCAGGTAGGTTGTGGCGTTGACACGATGCTCAATTGGTACTAATGGGCCCAAAGTGTGCCAAGAAAATATCCCCCACACTATTACACCACCACCAGCAGCCAGAACCGTTGATACAGGGCTGGATGGATCCATGCTTTCATGTTGGTGATGCCAAATTCTGACCCCACGATCCAAATGTCGAAGCAGAAATCAAGACTCATCAGTCCAGACATCGTTTCTCCAATCTTCTATAGTCCAGTTTTAGTGAGCCTGTGCCAATTGTAGCCTCAGTTTCCTGTTCTTAGCTGACAGGAATAGCACCCCGTGGGGTCTTCTGCTGATATAGCCCATCCGCTTCAAGGTTTGACGTGTGCTGCGTTCAGATATGCTCTTGTGCATACCTCGGTTGTAACGAGTGATTATTTGAGTTACTATTGCCTTTCCCAAAGAAAGCACCTTTCACTTTTCAGTTGTGCATGAAAATTCCAAGTAGATCAGCAGTTTCTGAAATGCTCAGACAAGCCCATCTGGCACCAACAACAATGCCAAGTTCTTGTCTAGACACCTAAATGCATTGAGATGCTGACATGTGATTGGCTGATAGGAAATTTGCATTAATGAGCAGCTGGACAGGCGTGAATAATAAGTGGCCGGAGTGTTTTTCCTTTAACAAAAAGCATTTTTATTAGTGGTCTCAAACCAAAACAGTACAACAAAACTGTTCACAATATCACATCTCAGTCTTTGCACTGTATATGAATGCGCTGCATAACACAGTGTCTGGCTTTTAACATATTTCACATGGAGATATGAGACATAAAGGCTCATTCTGCAATCATCTATTGACTCTGCTGTTGAATAGACTCACATCCAAACGTTTAGTCACATGTAAAGGTCTGCATCCATTAAGCATGCTAATAAACAATGAATGTCAGTGAATGCACTGCAACTTCAAAGTCCGCTCTTCAGGCATAAAAAAAATTCTATGAGTGGTTCATCAATGCTCTCACTTGGCGTTAAAAAGCATTTCTGGATGGAAAAATGGAAGCGGGTTCTATGTCCTTCAATAATAGGGTCACATGTCTTTGTTTGAGACTAGAGACAGAGGTGTGATGTGACAGTAGCTTCACTGAGTGGCTACAAAGTCCAGATTGCAGTACATATTAAATGTTTGAAAATAAAATGTTCATTCTATGAATGAAAATGCTTTAAAATCACATTTATAAATAAATTCATGTCACTGACTTGCAGTGAAAAAGCTTTTAAATAGAGGTTGTCACCTTTCCACCATGTTGCCAAATCTAACTGAGGTTTGTTGTACTGTTTTGGTTTATAAAAAGCTTGAGGCAACTAATAAAGATGTTTTGTATATCTGAGCTGTGTGTAAAAAAACATGATATTTCCCAATGTGTTTTTTTTCTCCAATATTAATAAATAAACGAAATAATATTTGACTAGATATTTTTCAAGACACTTCTATACAGCTTAAAGTGACATTTAAAGGATTAACTAAGTTAATTAAGTTAACTAGGCACGTTAGGGTAATTAGGCAAGTTATTATATAACAATGGTTTGTTCTGTAGACTATGAAAAAAATATATAGCTAATAATTTTGACCTTAAAATGTTTTTTTTAATTAAAAACTGCTTTTACAGGCATGTGGCAATACTTCGAACACGTCAACTCATTTACGCCAGTGTGTCAATAACTAGAACTAGACAAAAGCTAGAATGATGCACATTACAAACAACTATCCCTGCGGCATTCAGACAGGCACTTCCTACAGATTCGAACAACGCAAAAAAAAAAAATCATCTAGGTGATCGGTACATTTATAGCTGCGAATATAAGACCTTAATCTGTAATGGAAAATGTGTGTTTTTATAAAAAGGTTAAATGTAATTGAGCCCCGTCACATTACTCCTTCTCGAACCCATTTCAGTCAGACAATAATTCTTTATTTCAGATCCACTGAAACGGCAGGTGACAGTCACATCAAGCAGAACGTGGACACATTTCTTTCAGAAAATAAAAAAATGACTTAAAAATTGATTGAATCTAAGTTCCATATAAAACAAAATTGTTCTTTTCTTTCTAATTGCTTAACTACTACAATATTACATTTCATTTTTATAAGGAGCTTTTGGGTTTTGGGTAAAAAGGAGATTTCGTTTTATTTGCTGCTAAGAAGAAACCCCAAAAGATGGGTGAAGTATAGCTCCATCACTGTTCAAAGTAAAAAAAACAAAAAAACAAGATCATACTTTTATGATGTTAGTTTTAATAAATAAAAAATAAAAAAATTAAAGAAATTCTCTGCCATTTTTTTTTTGCTGTATTGAAAACATACCGAACTGAAACACTACTCTGTCGCATTGAACTGAACCTTGATTTTTGTGAACCGTTACTCCCCTAGTATGCATATATATTATTTATATTTTTGTGTGTGGGGGATTTATTTTTCTTACTGTTTATAGGGTAATACTTTAAAATAATGGTCCATTAGTTAATGTTTGTTAATGTATTTACTAACATGAACAAACAATTAGTATTACATTTATTTCAGTATTTATTCATCTTTGTTAACGTTAGTAAAGTTAAGTTAATAATGTAATAATGTTAGTTCATGTGCATTAACACATGTGCATTAACTAATGTTAATATTGCAATAGTCAAAATTGAACTAACAATCTGTAACTAACAATAACTAATGGACCATTACTCGAAAGTTCACCTTTATTTCTTTAGCGCTTTTACAATGTAAATTGTGTTGCCATTTATAGTATTATATTGAAGTTTTTGTTACAGGATTTGTCTTTGTATTTTCCTGCAGAAGAACAGATAAAATTTAGCTTTGTAAGTAACTCTGGAGCAGTTTTTCTGAATATAATATTTGCTGAATAACTGTCAAATAATGAATTAAATAAATATTGCTGAGGAGATTAAATTCAGTAAGACAAATGCAATAATAACCATTCACTATATTATCTCTAATAAACCTTTGCCAGATTAAAGGCTATACTCTTCTTTGATACTTCGATGAGAAGGAAAATTCAAAATAACCTCATTTATTTGAAATTGTACAATTAAAATGCCTTTACTTTCACTATTCAACACTTTAACACAGGAATTTTCAAACCTTGGCTGGCTCTGGGTGTTGACAGACAGATTCAAGAACACAATCCATATTAAAAGCACACAATATTGCGAAGACCCGCAAACCTGCAGCACTGAAAGAAAGAGGAATTTCCTATCAGTCGCTCGGCTGTCCTCCAAACTCAACCTTTAACATAACATATCGAATATGTGCGAGTCACTCGGCAGACAAATTAATGACATATGCTCTCGCCATTCTCCACCACGTACAGCTTTCCCCTACAGCGAGCCTGTGATTCATTTCCTAGTGTCATTCGCTCCGCTTTACGCCTGTGTGTAGGTGTGTGTGCGTGTGTGTGAAAGCAAGCTAAGAGCAATTACTTGTCATCTTGCAGCTTCACCTAATGGTCGCGCACCTGTCTTATAGAGTTGTGGAAGTCTTTTAATATTAATCCGCATTCCTCAAATATGAGCTCCCTGGTGCATCTAAGCTGAATGAAAATTGGGCCTGGCTTCTCTACTGGCCTCTCGGATCGTTCATATAATTATGAATGTGATGATGCAGATATGGCTTGCTGTCTCTTGTCTCTGTCATATAGCATAAGAATAACATGTCATTTGGAATAACAGGTGTATTTTACATAAGAGGACATCTTTATTCGATGTTTGACAATGGAGTTTGGAATGTAATTCATCTAATGCAGTGTTTCTCAACCACATTCCTGGAGGACCACCAGCTCTGCACATTTTCTAGTTTCTTCGCCTAAAAACATCTGAATCAGATCATCAGCTCATTAGCAGAGACTCAAAGACCTGTAATGGGTGTGACAGACAAAGGAGACATCCAAAACATACAGTGTTGGTGGTTTCTCCAGAAACGTGGTTGAGAAGCAATGATCTAATGTGTATTAAGATGGCAATATATTTATGTAAAAATGTATGTTGATTGTTCATACAGTATAGGGGACTTTCTTTAGTTGTCAAAGCTATTCCTGTAGCTTTGAGGAATTTATTTAAAGATATAGTACAATAATCAACACGGGTTCATTGAGGATATGTACCCCTGTCTACAATTCTTGGGAGTGCAAATTTTGTAGCTAGAGGTACGTCTGGCTGCATTTCCTTTTTAAAACGAAAACTACAGGGCAGTATGACTCTGCCGACAGGTTCTGTTCCTTTTAGCGCTACCAACTGACCGCTTACCTCCATTCAGACGGCTTTTCTGATGTTGCCAGTTTGCCCAGTAGCTCACCGCGTATGCCAATGGACACGAAACAGAGTTGACGATGGGGTTCAAGTCAAGAAGAATGGTTTCAGAAACCCGGTGAAAAAAAAGCAATACAATAAATAAATCAACAACAGGCTGAAAAACATTAGGTGAAATCATGCATCCGCGACAGCTTTTCTATTTCTAGATTGCTTTTAAAAACAATATCGGTTGGGTTTAGTGATAGGGTTGGGTGGGTCGGTCAGTCAGTTGACAGCAAGCTAGCCTTATTGGCTGAAGTGTATATTGCGCCCTCTGGTGGATTTATGCAAGAAGAGGACACGCGAGAGAAATTTGAGATCATCAAAAAGCATACACATGCGGACTCTAGTGGATTTGCAAAAACAAAAACTGCAAGCAGACGTACCTCCGGTTACGTATTTCGCTGTCCACAGAAATGCAGACCTAGGTTCGTATCTGTAATGAGCCTGGGTTGACAATAATGTTCTATTGTATTATTCTTTTATTGACAACTATAAATTCTTGTCAAATGTAACAACAAGATCACTAACAAAGACTATAGAAAACACAAGACTTGTCACTCGTATAGAGAAGTTTCAGCACATTTTTGTGAGTCGACATTTAGAAACAAAACTTATAAGACAGTTGTTGTTTAGTTTTATTGGTGATAAAACCTAATTTGAAAACCTAATATGAAATTCAGTCATAAGCTTGGCAAGTAGAATCGACAAGGAGAATTTGATGTTTCCCCATTCAGACAGAATGCCCGAGCATACTGCCCGAGAGGCGTTTCAAAGATGGCCGCAGAGTGAAATGACTTGTCTTAAAGGGACTTTGTTACTAATTAGCATAGAATATTTTCCTCTTCCTGTTAAAAGAAAGATTTTATCTGAGATATTTTCTAAAAGAAGTTAGAATTACTGTAGATACCTGTCATTTCCTATATTACCTAAAATGAAAGAAGTACATTTCAAAACAATGAATGACATTTATCCATAATTATGTCTTAGAATGAGGTTTGATTTGGACAGTAATGTAGGCACTTTTATGCCTGAAAGATACTGAATCTCAGGAACTTCTTTTTAAAAACATTTTAACATTTGCACTATTGTCAAATGTTCAGGGAGAGATTGTGTAAAGTGGTGGAAAATGAAAAATGTAATGCCTGCATTTGGTTATCACATTGTTACATTTTGTGTTTTATGAAAAACAAAGAAAACAAATTTTTGTGCAATAAAATGTTTATTGTGCTGAAGTTTTTAAACCAGGCTCATTTTGATTACGTACTCCTATATACATTTCTGGAGAGGGCCAAATATGTCCCAAGAGCTAGGTTTTTTATTTGCAGATTTTGTTTTCGCAAATCCACAAGAGGCCACTGTGTATACTTTTTGAAATCTTAAATTTCTCTTGCGAGAGCCATTCGCACCTGCTCTTCTTGTGTAAATCCACCAGAGGCCGCTGTCGACAGACTGACTGACTGATCGACTGACCCACCCTCCTCCTTCTCGAAACCCAACCGATAGTGTTTTAAAAAGCACCTATTGACCCGCCCACCCTCTTCTCTAAACCCAACCGACAGTGTTTTGAAAATCAATCCAGAAAAAGAAACGTCCCCTGATTTTTTTTTAATACCATGTTTTCAGATTTTACCACATTCCCACCCTGTTATTTACTTGTTTTCTGGAACCGTTCTTCACCAGACTTGAACCCCGTTGTTGCGGTAAACTCCTCTCTGCGTCTTAAATCCTCTGGTGTAAGCAGCCAGTCACTGGACAAACTGATAACAGCGGAAAAGCTGTCCACACGGAGGTAAGCAGTCAGCTGGTAAGCGAGAAATGGAAAGGCATCATAGCCCTGTAGCGTTCATTTTAAAGATGAAATGCAGCTATACATACCTCAGGCTACATAATTCACGATGTCCAGAATTGTATATAGGGCTACGTTTTCAGAATGAGCCCATGTTGAAAGTTTTATATGCACAAATGTAGCTTTGCTCAAGTTTCAAGACTTTTATTTCAATCTATAAAACATTTAAAAACAAAAAGTGCCTTAAGGCTCTCTAAACTCTTGTTACATATATAAATTGAACCCCCCATATAATTAATTTTATAGTACTATTTTTAGCATTATTTATAGTATTATTTCTCTACTATTTTGTTTATTATATGCTGCTTGGATGTAGTGTTAAATATGTTTAACAATGGAAGATAAAATGGCCATTTGTTATTTGAAGGTTTAATATAGGAAAACAAATAAATCTGTTATATAGTCGTTCTGCTAGCCATCATTATAAATGGTAAAAGAGCTTTCGGCACAGTGTCTGGATGATTGTTATGTGGACAGAAATGGATAATGACAGTTTAACCTCAATGCGGGACATTTTCAAAGAACAGTTACAATTCTGTCATCATTTATTCGGCCTCATGTTGTTCCAAAAGCCATGATTTTATTATTAGTTCTTCCATAAAGAGCTAAAGGAGAAATGTTCTCCAACAGCTCCAACATTACAAAACCCCCAAATGCTCCATACAATCCATGTGCAATATTATAAAACTGATGTGTTACGCCTAAAGTCACTATATTTGAAAGAATGCAGACAGTTTTATGAATCCTGATGTAAATGCGGTGGGGTTTTTTTCTCTCCAAAAATCCAATAGACTTGGATCCTAGTGAAAGCATGCAGACTTTTATTTAGGTTGAAGACCACTCACATTTAATAATTCAAAGTTGTATTACTGTATGTGATTTGGGGGAAAAATCCTTTTTCTCCAGATTTGCTGTACTTGGGCAAGGCTGCACAATTAAAACACATTTATTAATATGGTGGCTTGAGAAAGCCAACATACTGTTATACTATGTAAACTTATTATTCTCCCGTCTTCTTCTTCTTCTTCTTCTGAGACTAATTTCTATATGCGTCTCCTCCTAGACCATTTATACTACAACCACCAAACTAACACCAAACATCCAAACTGGTCTGACTCGGGTTGCTAAATCTTTTCCAACTGATCCAACTTACGGTTTTCCGAAAACTGACCCGGAAATTTCGGAAAAGTCCCATTGACTTAACACTGGACCAAACTTTATGACCTCATAACTTTGCGCCAGACTATCATACAGACTGAAGGTTTAGCTCATTTAGCTCATACTACCAATCTGACAATCACTGACAACCTTTCAACTTACTTGCCACAACCTAGCAACCACTTCCGGCACCCTAGCAACTGTCCAATAGACTTCCATTGTAAAAGAACTGCCATTGACTTTACATTGGACATACTAACAACATACCAATTCATGCTAGCATCATACTAATCCATGCTAGCAACATGCTAATTCATACTAAATTCATGCTAACAACATGCTAGTTTATACTAGAAACATGCTAGCGACATGCTAATTCATACAAGAACCATGGTGATTTATGTTAGCGACTGCCTAGCAACCACTCAAATCACCTTAGCAACTGCCTAGCAACACCTTAGCAACCACTCAGAACACCTTAGCAACCACCTAGCAACACCTTAGCAACCACCTAGAACACCCTTGCAACTGCCTAGTAACGGCTAAGGAACCGCCAAGCAACGCCTTGACAACCAATCAGAACACCATTGCAACTACCTAGCAACCACTCAGAACACCCTAGCACATACTGGTCAACATTGGGATTTGAAAAAAAGGGATATGCCCACCATAATAAGGCATCCCGTATTATTATTTCCCTTATATATTATTATGAATCCCTTATATATTATTTATAGTATAAATAGTATACATTAGCAGCAAATAAATTAGCAAACAGTTCATATTATTAAAATTAATAGCTATTATAAAGAAATTGAAGCAAGTTATCAAATCTCATTAATCTTTTCTTCACAGTATAACTTACACATACTGATTAAAGAGCAACGAATGAATCTCTTAATTATTTAGATTTTTTCGTTTGATTACATTAAATAACAGGCGTCACTTTAAAAATGCAATAATAATAATAATAATAATAATAATAATAATAATAACAATAATAATAAGTGTAGTATAAGCAAAATATGAAATCTCTCACATTTAGGCCATATTTTTGTAATTATACATCAATATGATAGTAGTAGCATGTCTTAATATTATAATTAGTATAGTAATAGTAATAGTATAATACTATTAACTTATAAAAACTATTATGTGTTTACAAAATAAGATATGTTACTATTGCAATAAACAATAGAAAATGAATAATATAAACATGTATTTATGAAAAATAATATACAGTTTAATGGGGGGGGGGGGGGGCTATGTTATAGCACAAACTGTAAAGTTGCAATGCTAAAATTTATTATATAAAATTCAAATGTATTAACATTGTTTCACGGTATTGTGATTACTGCTCTAAAATATATTCTTTTTAATTGTCTGGGTAAAAAACAAACAATTTTCCCCTTTGAAAACAATATATTTATTTTTTTGAAAAATGTAACATTTTTAGGCGCTGTAAACATGTCAGGCTAAATGTTGAAAATGAATCATTGACTTCTGCTGTCTTTATTAGTTTTTAAAAACACAGATTTCTTTACTATTTAAAACTTGTTCTCTTGGATATGTTTTCTGCTGGAGATACTGTTGTCCAAAAAACAAAAATAAAAAGTAAATAGAAAATCTTACACATACCTTAGGAATGGTACCGTTGTCCTAAAAACAAAACAAAACAAAACAACCTAAAACAAACATACTGTAGGAACAGTAGCAGAAAATTTTGTCGGTTTTAAAAACCTTGACTTTTCCAAACAGCAGTATACCTTAAAAAAGGTAATCGTCCCATGCCTAGTGTTTATTTATTTATTTATTTATTTATTTATTCATTCATTCTTTCTTTCCATTTTCAAAAGTACCAAGCTATGATTTTGGTGCAAAATCTAAGGATGCCCTTCTAAAACCATAATGTCGGACCAAAAAAAGTTATGAAATTTTCTAAACTCTTTTATTTCTTCAACAAATCTGGGACTGAATTAGAAATGAAAGGAAGCCCGATCCCTCTGTTAACTCAAGACTGTGACCTCTAACATTCCCCTCAGCGCTGTTAACATTCTCCTCCTGTCGCTTCCGGCTCCATTAGCTACAACTACAGACCACTGAACACAAGCACAACCATAAAACCGCCCCCTTATTTCCCTTTTCACAATTTGTTGCCTTACAGGCGGGAATTATGATGCATCATATTGACCTAGTTTGCCTGTAAAAAAAAAAAACCCTGCTAGGACAACATCAACGGAAAACTTGTTAATTACGATGACATTGTTATGGGTTTAATTCAGTCAGGTTTACAACAGTCTGCTCTCGTAAAGCTTCACATAATATTTGTCCAGTGGAAACACTGAACTTGAAAGCCCAAGCGTGAAGTCAAGTGTTTTTTTTTTTTTTTTTTTTATGTAAATGAAAAATAAAACCTTTTTATTTTATTTAATCAATTTGTCAATAGTTTTCAATTACAATGCCAGACTTTATTTTAAAGTCTTAAATCTGAACTTCAGCTGCATTTACATACACCAAACTTAGTCAAAAGTTTGTTTCACTAAACCGTTTAATTTATATCTATATTCTGAAGGTATATATATACTACCAGATTACTGTTGTGTTTGTAATAAGGAAAAATGCTAAAAACATGCGGGCATTTATTCTTTCTTTCTGTTTGCTGAACTAGTCTGCAGCAGCGAAAACAGGAGACTCATCAGAAACAGATAGCCATCGATGTCTTAAGATGGTCATCGATGTTTTAAGATTTTAAGATGAGTCCTATCTCACACACAACAATTACTATGGTATAAATAGAGCACTACAACATACAAAAGAGAGAGTTCAACTTAGAAATTCAAATACCAGTTTTGTAATGATTTGATCAGCTGTAGTTTAAAATAAATTTTCCCTCCAAGTGCTTATAATGTGGTCTGTCGCCATCTTGTGGATGGACAATGTCAACCTTCTGCTAAAAAAGCCTCAAAAATACATTATGTTGTCCAACAGCAGCAATATTTGTAAAACTGTAGAGTGTCCTCTGCTTGTTGCTGTATGTGGGCAGAATAATACACAAGGGTGATGGGTGAAGAGGCTGGATGAGGGCTGTTATATAAATACAGAACTGTTGTATATATATATATATATATATATATATATATATATATATATATATATATATATATATATATATATATATATATATATATATATATATATATATATATATATATATATCTGTCTGGTTCTCAAATCTGATTGGCTGACAGCTGTGTGATGTTCAACAATAACTGCACTTGTACACCCTCTTCACCCTTGTGTATTACTCCACCCACATAGAGCTACAAGCATAACTCAAAAATATAATGTACTTCTGAGGCTTTTTAATCGAGAATGTAGTTGTTTAGATTGACCTCCAGATGGCGACAGAAACCGCATAATAAGTCCTTAGGGGAGAAAAACCTCAGAATTTTCTTTTTAGATTTCAAACTACAGCTAATCAAATCATTATAAATGAGGTAAGTGACATCGATCTCTATCATTTGTATTTTGTAGTGCTGTATTTATACCATAGTAATCTGGTAGTGTTTGCTTTGCTTTGGCTTTTTCGGGGTTAATTATTATGAGATCCCGATTGCAACAGAGAAATACTGGGAAATCTCAGTAGACTGATGGCATTTCATGCCGTTCAGCCTTATAATCTTATAATGTGAGCAAAATCACCTGTTTTGTCATCACTTTAGACATTACACAAGAGAATCATTAAAACTTTATCTTTAAAGTGATGTTCGTAAATGAGCAAACAGTTTCAGCTATCCTGATGTCAGCTGCAGTATAAATATATAAACATTTTATTCTGCAAAGAATTTTTTTAAATTATGTTTTTTTCCTTTTCTGGATGTTTACTGTATTTTCTGAATTACAGTGTGATATAAGTATATATAGTGATTTCCTAAATACTCCCTATAAAACCTTGGAATCTAATGTGTCAAAATTAACAAATAAATGTTAACACCAATAATAAAAGTGACTAATAAATCAAAGTGACAACAGTTAGTTACATTTTGTCTACCGTACTCTGTCTTGTCTTAGTGTTTCTGTAAAGCAAGAATGGGCGAATTACTTATAGAATTCTACTTAATATTTATCTTTGTTACTATGGCAACTCTAGAGGGTAAGATTAGCTTTTATACCCAGCGACTGACTGTTTTCATAACTGGAGCAATTTTGACTGCAATTTCCCTCTATAGACTGCGAGGTGTTGACACAAATTACCTTGTCATTAAATGAAGATGATTGCCGAGATGTTTTGAGGGACAACAACACAAAATTGCACATACGCTCTACAGTGTGGTGCATTTTAATAAGACCTTATAATAAACAAATTGTCACAAATGAAAGCCTAACTCACAAGGGTATTAGAAACGGCTTCAATATGCAAAAGACAGTGACAGACAAAAAAGCCCGTCAGAGAGTCTCAACGAGAGTGAACAGCAATAAGCCCTGTGAAGAAAAGCCTGTTTTGACTGCATGTGTGGCCATTTCATATATTAACAATAAAAGAACTACCTGAAGTGGCATATAAAAAGGTCTGCAGTGGCCAAGCGAAACTGCCATTTGAAAGATTACTCTGTATCATAGCAAAGGCTTATCTGACAATTAGATTTGTCATTGATCCCTGAACTGGAGTGAATCTGTCAGACTCTGTTAAACACTCAGGCCAGATTCACACTGCTCTTGAAAGCAGACAGTCAGAGATGCTGCAAATGAAGCTTTGGGAAGTGTTGGGTTTTGTGCTTCTGCTTCATACTGGAAAATATTCTTAATATTAAATATTATAAAGGATAATAGTTTTTTTTTATCATAAATAAGTGTCAGGACATATTATACTGTAAAAAATGCTGAGTTCCACACAATTGATTGAAGGAATTAAGTTCACTTATTTTTTTTATTTAAGTGCATTGAACATATATCAAATAAGTTGTCCCCCAAAAAACTTAAGAATTGTGTTGTTTCATCTCAATTTAAATAAGAAATGTAACTAGATTATATTGAATGTAAATAGAACTTGTAGAATCACTGGAGTCATAATGACAGAAACAGTATCTAAATCCTAAATGATTTCATAGGATTTCCAGTGTTGAGAGTACAGGCATCGGACATGAAAAGCAGCATTAGAAATATGGACTTTATTATCAGTTTCTATAGATACTTTTCACTTTTACATATATAAACTTTAGATATTTTATTTACTGTAGTTGTTAATCTAGTTACAGTACTCAGCGTAAATTAGTACACCCCTCACATATATCTCTTTTAAATGTATATTTTCTAGGACGCGTTACATTAATATTTGTCATATATGTTAGGTCCTGAATAAATAAGCACTATAGTGCATATATTCATTCCTGACGCCAAATCCTGAGCTAATCTAACAATAACTTATGATAATAGTCCAAAAACGTGTACATTCAAATTTATATGTTGGGAAAATATATTTTTTAAATTTAAAAAGAGAAAAAATCAAGAGAAACTATATAAATAAAAATATATAAAATTTAGTTGAATTTTTTTGCAATATTTCACTTGATTTTAAATGTATTAACTTTCTATTTCTGAAGATGTTTGGTGAGTAAAATATTATTTTAATAAATATATCTGTTTTGTTTGAATGCACCAAAATATATTACCTATATAGGTGTCAGAAAGTTTAACCTGGTGCTACAAAATCAATCTGCTGCAGCTGGCGCTATTGCTGTGTTGTTAATCTAACTTAAACACACAATCCCACAGAAAAAAAATTAAAAGGCTGATGGCTTTTTATTTACATGTTGTTGCTTTTTTAATGTAACTATTAACTACTATTTTAATCTTCTGTGAGTTATGGATAAAATATGTTCAAAATCGAATCCTAATGAGTACTGGAAACTTAATCCATTTCAGTAAAGAAGCAATTTGAGCACAGTCAAACCAAATAAATGAAGAGAACCAACTGAGTACTGTAAAACCCAATAAGTTGAGACAACACAAACCATTTGAGGAAACTAATTGCTACAAACCATTTGAGTTAAAAAACCAATCTATATGAGTACTGTGAACTTACCCCATTAAAGTAATGAGGTATTTAATTAACTCATTACCTTCAACACTGATTTCAAAACACTTTTCAAATGAGTAGAATTAATTTTCCATAATTATTGAGTTAACTACACTTCATTTCAGTTGATAAAGTTGACTATTGGGTTTTACAGTGTAGAATGGACTTAAAAAAAACAAAAACAAATTCATACCATTAATTAAAACTGAAACAATATGAAAATGATTCCCATTTACATTCAAACACTATGGCATAAACATTCATCCACTATTTGAAATTAGCTATAATTTCTTTTATTTTTTTTTTAATAGTGAGTGGGAAAATGGTTTCATAAAACTTCTAAACAGCACTTAGCCGCACGTTTACAACATTTATGTTCTCAGTTTAAATCAAGTGGCAACCTTCCGCTCTCCCTCGTAAAGCTAATAGGGAGTAACTGAAACTACAATTCATCGAAATTCCGGTAGTCCTGGCTCCATAATAGAGCACATTTATATTGGCCCCACTGTTAAAATGGCCAACTTTACAGCAGAAAAACTCATCCGTTTTTTGTTTATATTAAGTTATATTAGGTCTGCATAATTAAGGGCCTGGCCATTTGAGTGACAGCTAGGTCACGCTGGTCGCTGTAACATCATGTCAGCTGATTTCGGCTGATTTGCTGCTGAACTCGGCATACTGTATGCAACATATTTTCGTTTTATTTTACGTGGCTTTACACAGTCAGTTGCTTTTTGGAATTATTTCTTACAATTATCAGAAGGCATGCTGTGCACTTAATTGTGGTCACAAACCATTCACGTGGCCTCCATTTCCCAGGTGAGTGAAATTATATACTTATATACCATCTCTATAAATGTAATTGTTTTATTTAAGATCAATTATCATTTATATATTTCTTTAAACCTGTAATGCACTCCAGAATCTGAAAGATGGATTAGCTGTAGGCTATGGAAAAGTCATCTGAAACGTTGTCATACAGATTTATGCCTGGATTCCATAAATAGCTTTGCGTTTACTAACACAGACTGTATTTGACGTGTTTGGAAGTTATTTGCATTGCCCTTCTGTAGAAAAACATCATAAGAACAATGTTTAGTGGTTCAATGTGTTACAAGTGTTTTTAAAAGTCTAAACACTTTATTAATATTGTATACAACCAAGCACATGTGGTCAACGAGTCGCAGGTAATGAAGTATTAAGCCCATCTAAGCAAAAGCCCATTATTAAGTATTAAGTATTAAGCCCATCTATCCCTCGGTGAGTGCGATGATGCACGAACAATATGGCGATGGATGGCCACGCCTACTTGTAGCTTCTTTTGCGTTCCTCAGAAACCTATGGGTGACGTCACGGATACTACGTCCATGTCTTTTACAGTCTATGGTTTAAATGCAGTAATTGGTTAATATAAGTGCTGAAAAAAATGTTCACCTTACACAAGTTACATAATCCAGACTTGGTGAGCATTAGCACCAACCAATACCACATCTATTTTCAACTTCTTATTCCCTCTTTGAATTTCTATTAGAAAACTTGTCAAATTGACTGGCAATTTCAGCCTTGTTTTTAGTCTGACAAACCTCACGTAACATATTTGAGGCAATTATAAATCCAGAGTGATCTGCATAATACAGATGTTTGGAAACTTCCAGAAGCTGTCATTCTGTCAGAGCGGGATCTGTGGGATGTGAATGACAGCGATGTAACGACTGGCGTTCACGCGGTGTGTGAAGCTTCATTTCAACCGCTCTACATTGAACAGGAGGAATCAGGTGACAGAATTGACAGCTGCGTTCAGGCTGCGATCCTCCTGGATTGGAGTGTGAATTAGAAAGACACTTCTTCCTGAGTAAATCAATTTGCTTAGGTCATGGTCATTGCAAAAAGACCCATTACTAGAGCTAAACCGCATTCTCTGCTGTCAAACTGACAGTGCAAAGTTAAGCCATCTTTTAACATGTAAATTGCAATCCATCTATTCGGTTCTATCCCCAATTGCACCATCAGTCTTACGCAAACTGCTTTGCTGTATGAAGTGCTACAAGAAATAACTCAAAATCTGAAGGTCGTCCTATTATTCTGCCATTCCTAATAAAAACCATTACTTTTGTTTTCTCAAATCGAAAGTTGGTGTTCACCAATCCTGCTTGGCATTGAATAAGCTGAAAGATGTTGGTTGAATGTCTTTCAAAATCATATTTCAAGCGTGCAAAAACTAGGTCTGGGCTCACAATGAAAATCTGGATGAATTCAGAGAGTTTAAAAGCAGAAAAATCAATTCTTCTGTACCAAAGTGTGAGCTATTTGAGCTGTGGAGTTTGGGTTATGTGTTACAATAAAGGAAATCTAAAATTGCGTTTAACATGCAAAAACCTGTAGTCAGTAGCAACACTGATGTAAAAGTCTCACAAGTTGTACTGCATTTGGCTTGATTCAAACGTGTAAAAAAATCAACTGGTTTAGTCATTCCTTTGTGCATCAGACAAAAGTAAATGTATTATGTGTATCCAATTAGTTTAAAAGAGTAAATTGTTTGTATGTGTAGTTTGTATGTGAATCAGCTACATTGACTGTGATGTATTGACCTGGTCGCTCACAAAAATGTCACATCCGCAATGTATGCACAAAAATGGGACCTTGCTTATGCTTTATCTTTTCAGGTGATTTATTTTTGCCTTATTAATAATAGAAAAGTGTGATTTTTTGCACCTTTGATAAGTTTTATATACTATCAAATACACATTTAAAATAATAAAAAAAAGAAGAATATCTAAAATAAATTTATGCTCCAATTGTGTTGTTTTGAGGATTTTCCGGAAGGATCCAAAGAAGTATTGAGCTGAACGGCAGAATGTAAATGTTTGAATTTAGCTAGACACAGTTAAAGGTTACATATTAGTATTTGTAATGTCTTATATTGTCACACATAAACTTAGCAATTGGCTCACATTTAGGGTGCTTTCACACCTGTAGATTGATTGTTTTGTTCCAAAAAAGAGATTAAAATTGTTACAATGTTGAACTTTGTTCTTGGTGTGGTTCGCTTTCACACGACAGTTTCTATACGCACCAAAATTGCCAAAACAAGTCACTTGCGAGTAAACTTACACAGAGTCCGGCTCAGCCGTCATGCTTCCTTATTTTAATTTGTGACGATGAGTAATGAGACATTATAAGCGAAAAGCTGTGCTTTAATTTTGAATGATGACACCTACAGACACCGTCACCAGATATAAATCAGAGACAACTAACAGACAAACCAAGACTGCAGCATGCTTTCACTTACATATTTGACATGAAACGCACACTTACAGGTAGGAATGACATCTCGCCCTACTCATAATTCTCTCTTCATACAGGCATATATGCCTATGTCCATAGTACACTGTGATATAGCCTGGTTTGTTAGTTCGTTGGATCATATTGCTTTCACACAACAATTGATCCGCTCCAGAGTTAGGTTTAATCGATCATTCAGGCGATCTCGGACCGATTGTTTTGGCACCAATCTGAGCGCAATTGCTGGATTCACATACGCCACACTGCGCTAACGAAGGAAACATTCCAGGTTCCGAAACAAAAGTCTAGGTGTGAAAGCATTCTTAGTTTGTTTGGTGATGCTTATATTAGAAGGTAGTGTACTCTCGAAAAATGCTTCCCTTGCCATATTATGACTCAGTTTATTCACCAGTATACAGATTATTGTATGCATTATTGTGTGGTGGGGTTGTTATTTGCAGCTAATTGGCTTAGATCCAGCAATAAATTTCATGCTTAATCTGGCAGAGGTGTTATTTGTAATGTTAAAAAAAACCACATGATTCACTATAACTTTAGGTTAACAATAATAATTTCCAACTAAAGGGGAAGAATTGTCCCAAATCAACTCTATGTGTATGATTCACTTAAAAGAATCGGCAAATTATGTGTTTTCTTCACTAAGGTGAACCCTGAAAAGTAATTTGTTCAGCAATCAGTTTGCACTGGTTGTGTTGTATGTGATTCATTTAGCATAAATAATTCATGGCACCGTGTCCTAACCACACATAGTGTGACAAGATTCCAGCAACAAGCAAATTTGTCTGTCTGCACCAGACTCGAAATGACAGAAAATTTTAATTACAAGAGCCATTCAAAATAGAGACATGAACTCAAAATCAAAATGTTACTGGTTACTTTACTGGTTGTGCTGTACAGTATGTGTTATATTCACTTGACTCAATAACGCAACCCAGGCTCATTCTGAAAATGTACCTTTATATACATTTCTGGAGACTGCCAAATACGTCCCAGGAGCTGTCGAATGACTTTTTGACTTATTGAATGACTGACTGACTGACTGATCGGCTGACTCACTCTCCTCCTTCCCTAAAACCAACCAATAGTATTTTAAAAAGCACAGATTGACCCACCCACTTCCCTCAACCCAATCGACAAATTTAAAAAGCAACCCAGAAAAGCCCTCGCCTGATTTTTACCACCTTTTACCACATTCTCACCCTGTTATTCACTTGTTTATTTTATTTTTTGGATTCTGTTTTTGTCTTACCCGCTTTCTGGAACCGTTCTTTACCGAACTCGAACACCATCGTCGTGGTCATCTCCACTCTGTGTCTCAAGTCCACCTACGTACATGGCGAGCTACTGGACAAACAGCGGGAAAGCCGTCCATATGGAGGCAAGCGGTCAGCTGGTAAGTGTGAAAAGGGAAGGTGTCATACCGCCCATAGCTTTCGTTTTAAAGACGAAATGCAGCCATACGTACTTCTGGCTACATAATTGGTGATCTCCAGAAACGTATATAGGGCTACGTTTTCAGAATGAGCCTGTGTCGCAAAAATGGCTTAAAAACAATTTGGGAATGACTCATTGGTTGTGCTGCCTGATTGGGGCTGTATCTGAGTGTTATGGTGATGATACATATTGTGCATTGCAGAAAATTTCATCATTACAATATTTTGCTTGCACTGGAAGTACATCATACACACAAGAACCACTACCAAAACAGATTGTCTTTGTTTAAATTATCTAAAAATATACTGCAAAAATGTCCCACCCTTTTTAGCATGTATAACATCAAGTCAGCTACTGTGTATATTTTGTAAACACACATCATTTAATGTTTATCCTTGTGCAATGCCAGTGATGAGCTGAGATGATTTCCTGAGATAATCACAGACACTGCAGCACAGCTTAACTTATATTGACCTCAGAACATTTCTTTAACAATACCTGGGCACCACTGTGTTGAATTTAAATTCAGAAGTCATTCAGCTGGGAGTTGTTTTATCAAGAAGGTTATTCTGTCCTTTGGCTCAAGTGTTACTTCACATCATAACAATGAGGTTCAGCGATTCCTCAGAATAAAGATTTGTGGGATAGAGAGGTCACTGTCCTTGTCCATGACGATGTCGAGCGGCCCTGCGTACAAGAATTTCATTACTATATATCATCCACAGGCCCCATCTATATAACCTACCATGTCGAGCATTCAAAATGAGAGGGAAATGAAGACACAGATTGAAAAGTTGCCACTGCTGGGTCAAACAGAAAAGCTTTACAAAACTCTGAATTGAGTTTCTGAATAAATTTCTTTAATATTCAGTGATTCAGCTAAATAAATTAGGCTGATAAATGGACTATATTAAAATTATAATTATAAAAACTATACTGCAACACCTTACTTAAGCCTCAATTAATTATGAATAGTAGGAAAAGCATTCATTTTAAGATGTATCTAAATTTTAACAGCATTATTAACCCTTGTGTGCTGTTCAAATTTACTACCCTTTTGTTATGTTAGGGATGAAAATATCCACTGAATTAAATTGCTGTCAAAAATATCAGATATTTTTTTTCCACGTTTTTTTTAGCATAAATCTGTTAATCAACCTTAGTCCTGATCAAAACTACTAAAATTGTTTAGAAAATTTACAGGATTTTAACTCTTTAATTGCCAAATTCATAAATGATGTCACTGATTTGGTGAAAAACACACACAAAATTACGTATTTTCAATATATATAGTAATTGTGGACGGGATTTTGTAACTTTTTATCACAGTCTTGCACATGTGAGCGATTAGTAAGAACATTGGCTTTCATTATAATCCCAGTTGATGGTGCATAAATACACAGTCTTTGTTTTTGTTTACTCCATGTAGTTCTAAGAGCTGAGATACATATTTTAATTTTCTCAGACACATCAAGGTAAGTGCGTAAAGATCACTCTCACACACCCACAGACAGGGACAGCCCAAACCAATTTGGCGCCCTAGGCAAGATTTCAGGTGGCGCCCTGTCGCATCACAGTAAATTTCACTGCTAGTGTACATATAAGAAACGTATTAGCTTTGTCTTGGACATTCTTTTATTTAAACAAAGCAATTGTACATTCAAAATACTTAGAAAGAAGTTTTTGCAACCATGGTACTGAGAAACCTCAGCAGCACATCTGAAGACAGAAGAAGAATCCAAGTTGTTAACATGCACGTCGAAAAAATACGCAGCGCTCATGCATTGTGAAACCTGATCTTATTTTAACTAAACATGCTATGAAGCAGAAAGGAGGGATGAAAATTCAGGGAGGTAAGATTAGGCCTAATAAAATTTATGAGTCAGGTCTAAAAGACAACAGATAATTCTTATTCATTCACTCATTTTCTTTTCGGCTTAGTCTCTTTATTTAATCAGGGGTCGCCACAGCGGAATGAACCGTCAACTATTCCAGCATATGTTTTACTAAGTGGATGCCGTTCCAGCTGAACCCTGTACTGGGAAACATCCATACACACTCATTCACATTAACACTACAGCCAATTTAGTTAATTCAATTCCGCTATATAGCGCATGTCTTTGGACTTGTGGGGGAAACTGGAGCACCCGGAGGAAACCCACACCAACACGGGGAGAACATGCAAACTCTACACAGAAAATGCCAACTGAATTAAATTAATATGATATTCCTGCAAAGGACTTTTTAAATGATCTTAGCATATCACTCTAGTTGTGTTTTTGTGTTATATGTAGTTAGATTTAGGACAAATTCCTGTTATTTATTTAGTATAATTATCGTATAATAATAAAAATAAATTAATAATAATAATAATAATAATAATAATAATAATAATAATAATAATAATAATACTTTTTAAATTAAAATAAATCTAAATATTTGTAAATATTTATTTATAACAAATATTATAAATAAATGGGGGATGGGGGGCTTTTGAGAAGAGGCCATGGTCCTGGTCCAATGCAAAAGACAGAACCAGAATACAACTGTGCATAATTCTGAATAATTTCTAAATGAAATTATGAGATGATTAATTATGCTATACATATATTCTTGCACTCTGTCATTGACTACATATAAATAGACTATTTTCAAATATAAAATTTGTCATAATTAGATTCTCTCTTCCATATTCAGCATGTAGGGCAGATATACTGCTACTCACGATCAGTAAATGTTTATTCTCACACATAAGACACTGCGGACAGAGGCATAATCAATCTCGCCAATGTCTCTCATTAAAATATTACCTCAACATTAATTTTTACACAAACCTCATTTTATCTTCAAAAAGATTAAAATATTGCTTAAATTTGTGCACTTACTAGTGCAGTCATTATCCATTCTTCATTAAAACCATATTTGGTGACGCAGTGGTGCAGTAGGCAGTGCTGTCGCCTTACAGCAAGAAGGTCACTGGTTCGAGCCTCAGCTGGGTCAGTTGGCGTTTCTGTGTGGAGTTTGCATGTTCTCCCTGCGTTCACGTGGGTTTCCTCAGGGTGCTCCGGTTTCCCCCACAGTCCAAAGACATGTGGTTCAGGTGAGTTGGGTAAGCTAAAATTGTTCGTAGTGTATGTGTGTGAATGAGTGAGTGTGGATGTTTCCCTGAGATGGGTTGCGGCTGGAAGGGCATCCGTTGCATAAAACGTGCTGGATAAGTTGGTGGTTCATTCCGCTGTGGTGACCCCGGATTAATAAAGGAACTAAGCCGAAAAGAAAATGAATGAATGAACTCCAAGCAACATTATTACAACATTTTTGCTATTCCATCATTTAATTACTGGAATTTTACACGTTTACACACTCTTTACACTCTTCAAACACTACCCTCAAAAATCAAAAGCTTTTAACGCACAGCTTTAATGGAAAGAAAATGAATGCATATTCATTTTAACATGCTTTCAAGCCAAAATAAAGCAAAAGCACAATTCTCTTGAACAGCTCTTGCATTCATATTACGAAAACGAGTCTCTATTGATGGTACTTTCATTTTTCATAAGGATTAAACATACGGGGAGATGAGGGAAAATACTTAAACAGAATGATAGCGGGCAAAAACAGGAGAATTGACAGGTATGCGTCATGCTAATTGTTAATGGCATGTTTTTCTTCCACTTTCTTTCTTTTTTGCTCCCTGCGCACCAGATAGTTTGGGACGTTTTGACATGCCGAGCTTGTTGACCTATCAAAAAAATTAACACCATGTAGCATGTAAAGTCTAATTATTCGAAGGGGGGGGGGGGGGTCTTAGGCGATATTATTATTATTAGTAGGCTTTGCACTATGCAGCTAAATTAATGTGGGCTTATTCCTTTCTGAAGTAATACCATAGTTTTAACAATAGTGGAAGTTACTTTTTTTCTTCCCTCATTTCTGGCGCCCCCCTGGTTGTGCGGCGCCCTTAGCATTTGCCTATACTGCCTATGTCACGGGCC
The DNA here is from genome assembly GCF_903798145.1 of Danio aesculapii. NCBI lineage: Eukaryota > Metazoa > Chordata > Actinopteri > Cypriniformes > Danionidae > Danio > Danio aesculapii. Next base: position 41,096,478 of record NC_079442.1, on the reverse strand, counting down.
GGCCCTGCCCACAGACACACATACACACACTTTAATTTGCTGTTACACTCCATATAGAATCCAGAAACTAAGCTTTTTTTGCACTAGCCTATCTAAAGGGTTAATGGTGCCAATTGATGATCAACAGCAAACATTACAAATTGTACCTCTTTCCAACAGGGAAAACCACCAACAAACAAATATGCATGATTATATGGTGTCATGCTTTTGCAATCAAGAAAATGTGGTTATAACGTAAGTCAATGGAGCAAAAAAAGCCACCGACAATAAATTAGAGAGAAAAAAAATTTATATTAATCAAAAACAATGCATCAAAAAGGCAATATTGTTTTACATGTCCAAGATTGTGATAAAAGGTAAAAAAAAATCTAATCCACAATAACTTTTTGTATTGAAAATACGCCATTTTGTGTGTTTTTTCAACAAATCAGTGACATCTTTTACGAATTTGGCAAATAAAGAGATAAAATCCTGTCATTTTCTAAACAATTTAGTAGTTTTAATCAGGACTGAGGTTGATTAACAGATTTATGCAAAAAAAAAAAAAATTACCTGATGCATTTTTACAGCAGTTAAATTCAATGGATGTTTTCATCCCTAACTAACAAAAGGGTAATTTTGAGATTTTTGGGCATTTTATCAAAATATGTGTCAAAATAAGATATGTCATCAAAAATCATTCCGCTTGCTAAAACACAGAGAAAGTTATGTCCAAATTAAGACACAAAATCACCCCAGAGTTGATGAAAACATCCCCAACAATACATAAGGGTTAAATTACTAGTGCATTTTGAAATAACAATTTTAAGTGAGCATTAGATGGATGCAAAGCTGTTCCATTTTAAAATTATTGAGCAGTATTTGTAGTGTTTTTTTATTTATTTTGATTTAAAAAATGTTAGTAATTTTATAAACATCCGTATGCTATTGTTGTTGTTATTGTCATTATTATTACATTTTAAAGCTAGATTTAGTTCATCTTAAAGTCAGCTTTAACCAGAAGTTGCTGCAATCTTTTAATTCAGTATGATTATGAATTTCCAGTGGAAAGGAATACTGAGTAGAGAATGGGGTTTTATATTCACGATCATCCATATTTCACTCGCAGCTAATTTACGGTTGGCTAATTCATCTTTCGCCCAAGCTAATGCCATTATAGTGCAGAAGTAAATGTCTAGATTTTGATTAAAGAATACCAAAACAAATTGTTTTTTTTTCAGTGGATTAACTTTTATAGATGAATTGTTTACATAAAGACTAATAATGTGTGCTAGCAAAAATAACACTGTAAATTTTGATTTCATACAGACTTTAAGTTGAACTAAAAGAAGTAAGACACTGCAAATGTCAGTAGCGGTTTCAACAGCAGGTTAGAAAGAGATTTCAAAGAGTAATGAGAGGCACAATGCAAGCTCAATCAAAAAAATAAATAAACATGATGGTAAGATTACCATTAACAAAACATGCACAGTCCTTAGTAACCACAGATAGGATTACCATGGTAAATAAGCCCCAAAGCCTGCTCAGTCTACCATTAAATGCAGACCTTGAGAAATAAAACCTTTTAAATATAAAAAATAAAAAACACAACCATCAATTCTATAACCAGTCCTTGGCCAACCATAAAAATGCACTGAATGCACGAGCGTCATATTCATATCTGATATTTGAGGTTGTTGAAGGGTCAAAATCAGAAATATGGTGCAGGTTTTAGTGGGTTAGAGGCAGCAGAAAGCAATAAAAAAAGAGGTGGAGGCACAGAAATTCTGTCAGATAGATGGAGTACTGTGGGGGAAGACAGGGTGAAACAGAGACAAAATGAGAGCGATAGACGGACCGAAGGAAGACGAGAACGTGCAGCTTTGCTGTGGGTGTCTCTTTGTGCCGAATGCAGGTTTGGACTTAATGAGGCTAATCCATTATGGGCAGAGCGCCACAGCCCTCACATCACACGTCTTCAAACCAAACCCAACAGTGTCCCGCACACTTCCTTTCCCCCCTGCTCCTGGGACACACATCCTGAGGGACAGAGGCTTCCAGTGTGCCTTTAATCAATATCAGTCAATGCTGACAACATGAACATGTATTATTAAAGAGCTGGCATTTCAGGAGGTTCTGGTAGAAAGAAGAAATGCTAGCTGTTACAATTGAGGCCTTGAGACGAAGAACCATATAAGTTTTCAAATTTTGAGTAATACGATTATTTTTTCATTTGGATTGTGAGCATTATATTCAGGGTGCGAACTACGGGGCAGCTCCCTTGAAAACATGATTTGTAAAATTTTGGGGGGTCTCAAAAATATTGACAATGTGTTATTGTGACGAGCGGTTTTGGTATTGTGTAATGGTTTGTTATGTGTAAAAGTGCAAAAAAAAGATCACTACACATGCTTTTCTTGTCATGAGCATCAAGGTGTGGGGGTGTTGAGGACCAAAGTCCAGTCAAATCAAAGATGCTTTGATATGGATGTTGAGACACTGCTTATTCATTTTCCTAGACAGATGATGTGATGTTGTGTTTCGTGTTATTTGCATTATACATTGCTGTAAACATGTTGGACAAAGCTAAAAAGCATGCAAACATGACAAAACGGAAACCCTTTTACAATGGCGATTCTTTCATTTTGAATTTGCGATTATGTTTTACTGGAGTGAAAAGTGAGATCCCATGAGATTCTATAGGCCTATGTAAAATATAAAAAAGCATATACTGTCCTTGGTGGCTTCATCTTGAACTTATAGAGCCAATAGAAAAATGATATGCTACATGACGTTATTTATTTAGTTGTGAAATGAAACTTATTCATGTTTGTTGATTTTATATAAATGAATGTGTTCCTCTCACAGAAGCACTGCAGGTAAAATAAGACAACGATGTTCTGTTGTTTAGGCTAAAAAATAAATAAATCCCTCAAAAGTTATTTTCACGGGTCAAAGAAAGTTATAGATGGGAAAACAACCTTTTTTTAGCGAGAAAGTAAAACGAAACTATCGCAGTGTTTTGTTCTACTTTGTAATATTAGATATAAACATTTGTTTTATATTTAGAGATTTTTTGTTTATACATTGCTGTTTAAGGACAGAGATCCTTTGTTTTTTATAGCCTACATCATTGTGGCAAAGCACAACCCCTATGTTAAATTATATTTTACATGTTATTTTTAAAATAATAAACAATCTGATTGCAGTATAATTTAGCTTGAAACAAATTTTAATTAAATAAATAAACAAATAAAGAAATAATGTCAAGTTTTATTCTAACATCTCATCCCATAAAATGTGAAGAGATGCCCATCTGTTGAGTCAACATGTCTTAAAGAAACAGCGTCTTTTCCTGGTCAACAACATCCGGAAATGTTAAATAGCTTTTTTTGTAGGCAACACTAGAAAAATGGTATAGAGACATTTGCTAAAAATGTCACATTATTTAATATTCTAAATAATGTACGACAATAATAATTGTTTTACTTAAAAGTTTAATTATTTCAGACATTGGGTTGGTGGTGACTATATATACTGACCTAAAAAATCTTGAAAATACTCTCTGAGGGAAAAAGTGTCTCTTACTGAGATGCATTACTCATGGTTTCATTTTCTGCTGAGATTCAACAAATAAACCAATATCGTCACATCTTTTTTTCTGGAATGTGCCATTTTTAGTCTGGCATTTGAATCTCTGGTTGCTTGCTAAAAGGTTTTTGACAGATGCCAGAATGTTTTTCGGACACTTCTGATCTCAAATCCTTTTAAGAGATGTTTATCAGATGTTTGTACACAAATATGGTGCTTAAAATGCAATACGAATTTCTCCTTCACAGATATGAGGACATGAGCAGACGTAGCATGCACTCAAACTTTTAGTATGGTTAGGTTTTAGTTTTAGTTTGGTCCAGATGGGGGAAGAAGGGAAAAAAACACTTTTGACAGCATTCAAAATGACTGGTTGAATGTGCATGTTACAGTATATGTGTGTGGGATTTTTATCAGCTGAGAAGTTGTGAACTTACAAATGTGCAAAAGAGTGAAAACAGCAATTCCACTGTGACAAAAATGAAGATTTTCTGATAGCAGAAACATCTCTGACACCTATATTATGTAACAGTAAAAAGGAAACATTGTGGTTATGACTAGAAAAACATTTAGGCTTGTGCATTCTGTCCTGCTCATGGTCACATTTTAAAGGTGTAAACAAGAAAGAAAAATGGCCATAATTTACTCACCCTCAAGCCATTCTTACAGTACAATACAGGACTTTCTTCTTTCAGATGAACACAGTTGGTGTAGTTTTAAATCCTATTCTGGCTCTTCCATGTTGAATAATGGTGCTTTAGTAACGGCCATTTTTAAGTGCACAAATATGTTGAAAACTCACCCATACAATGCCAGAGCATTAACTCATATTTTATGATTGATGTGTTTTTGTAACAGAAATATTGATTTTTTTTTTAAATTATAAACTCAAATTAAGCACGTTCTTGACAAATTGCCGGAGCTTCTGCGAATGTGTCATACTGTACGTCGAGTCAGAGATCAGCCAAGAAGTTGTTGAGAACATAAATTCAGCAGCTGCCAGATGTTTATCATTTAAAAAATGAAATATTTTATTACAAAAATACATCGGACTGCTTCATAAGACAAGTGTTAACCCCCTGGTGGCGTATGGGTTTGTTTGAGTATGAATTTATACACTTTTGGAAGCTTAAAAAAACTGACACTACCCAACCCCATTGTAGAGGATGGAAGAGCCAGAATTATATTTAAAACTACTCCAACTGTGAACTTCATCTGAGAGAAGAAAGTTATATACACTGAAGATGGCTAAGGGTGAGTAAATTATAGGGCATTTTCCCCTTTGGGTGAACCATTCCTTTAAGACATCTTTTCCTACATTCTAAAAATGCAGGGTTCCACTAGGCCTGTCACAATAATCAATATAACGACTTATCGCACAACACATGTACATGACCTCAACCATTTTTGGTGATGCAATTTAAATCGCCCATGAAAAAAAAAAAAAAAAAAAACAATATCAGAAACAAATTTTCTGCTCTATTTGAGGTGTCAGTGTCAGTATGGTTAAAAAACTATGGTATTTACTATAAATTACTATGTTATATTTTCATGTGGGTGTCTAACACATCTGGTATTTTTAACACATCTAGTTATTTTACCTCGTACATTCTTGTTAATATTTATCATTATTATTATTTGTTTGTTTAAGATGTTTTCACATTCTAATTCTAATTATTCAATTCTTTAAATGATCATAATTTATTTAGAATAAATATTATTAAGAATAAAATATTATGTGTTCTTTGGAAGACTGTACTTGCATTGTGAGGATTTTATATTCTTATTCTGGCATTATAAAATGAGTGGCATAAAATGGTCCTCGCATTGATCCTGAAGGGACAGCTTGTACACCAGCCGGTGACCTCTCCCACCTGCAGATTCTCCCCGATGGACGTCCAGCGCTCTTCAGTCTCCGGCGCCTAGACTGCAGCTCTGCACAAGACGTTTGGCCATAGGAGAAATGGTCGTGCCCAACTGAGCCTGGTTTCTCTTGAGGTTTTTTTCAATTCTTTACTTTCTCCAATTGGTGAAGTTGATCTATCTACCTGAAGCCCTGCATAGCTTTATGCTAACAGTTTAAGCAGAGCAGCTGATTTACAAAAAGCAAACAAAGAAAATGCATCATCAAAAGTTTTACTCTGCTGAAGGGGGTTTGAGAGATTGTTTGAAGCAACAAGGAGAATATTTCTGATATGAAGATGATGTGGATGAAGACTAACTTCCGGTATTTTCTAACGGCGAGTTGCCTACCATGTTCAGTAGACTGAATATAAAACAATTAGGTTTCCCCCCCAAAAAAATCTCCAGAATTGTGTTGTTCAAACTACTCATTTAAAATGAACTGAAACAAGTAGCAAAATTATTTTTTGGAGTTTCAAGAGTTCACACTTAGCTGATGATTAATTATAAGCTTGTTTGGCATGCTGTCCCGGGAGAGAGCCCTGAGCTCATAAGATCCTCGAGCCCGGGGCTCCCTTCCGTTGCAAGGTGAGAGCGGAGTTTGAGCTCAGGTAGATCTCGAGAACTCCCCCCGCTGTAATAACCAATGAACAGCCAGTGATTGCTCTTGAGAGATAACCATTTACTAGGAGCATGTCTATAGTGCCGGTTTGGATTAGTCAATTAACTTATGTTGCATGTTTTTTGGATGGTGGGAGGAAACCGGGGAACCCGGGGGAAACCCACGTGAGGAGAAAATGCAAACTCCGCATAGAAATGTCTGCTGGTTTGGTAAGCCTAGAACCAGAGACATTCTTGCTGTGAGGCAACAGTGCTAAGCACTGAGCCACCGTGTCACCCATCTAGGAAGAAGGAGGAGTAGGGGTGGATGGGGGGATTCTTCAAAACGAAGATAGCGGTGGTACGTAACACAGGATATTTGTAGTAGCTTAGGAGTCGTCTGATTGGTGCATTGAGAATTGGATAATGCGGATCCAGCCGCTAGCAATCATAAGCACGTGATCCTCTCGAAATTTGTTTATAACTAAACTTCACTTAGATAAATGTGGTCCATTTCCATTCTTAAGACAGTCGAACTGCATTTCATTTAGAAATGGACCAAGACCCATCTTTGATTCACATCAAGGATTAAATGGATAAAATGGTGCATTTTAATCTAACCAAACAAGCCAAGAGTGAATGCAGCCTGACTGATATATCATACATTTCACACATCAATGGTGAGAGTGGCAGAATTCACAGGTCACAAAATAAGCACAATAACATAACAGCTTCCGATTACTCTATCATCTACAGAAGAAAGACAAAGACCACCCACATGTGCACAAAAGGCAGTAATCTGTGGCGTAGGGTGCTCAACGCTGGAAGGCCCGGGGCGAGCATGTCTCTTGATATTAGCAGAATGCAGTAAGGCCATGTATTCTCTCTATTACAGGACTCCCAGGCTTGTAATTAAGTGGGACATGGCAAAACAGCCGGCAGCGAGACGGGAGGCTGACCTGGAAACCACATTGTGTCCAACTAGATGATGCAAAAGAGCCTTAAAACAAACAACCAGAAAAAGAAGATGCTATAGTAATCGGTTTCAAGCAGAATGTGTGGTTAGATTAAAAAAAAAAGGATTTTGCAGGCAATAACTGTAATAAATGGACAGAAGTGTGAATCAGAGGTGAAGAAGATGGCCTTTGCTGAATAAAAAACATGCTTTGAATAGAGCTATCCATCATGATGCTGAGATGAAGCCACCCCGCTTATTTCTTCTTTAATTACATGAGGATGAGAAAATCTCACTGCTGTTATTGTTCAGATAATGGTTGCTGGGAAAAGGGTTCAAATCAATAGGTAAACGTCCTTTTAAATGCTATGTAAAGAGCACTCTTAAGGTTGAAAGGTCATATTAAAGTCTTTTGTTTGTAATATAATATATCATTAGATATAGCATTAAACATTAAAATGCTTGGAAATGTCAAACTTTGATTCATACATGCTTTTAATTTAATATAGTAACTAATCTAATGAAAGCACTAATATTATGTTAGTAAAGGATATATACAACCACAATTTTACAAATTAATAATATTTTAGTATTCTTAAAAGAATACTAGAATACCTCCTAACTATTATCATTAATATTATTACTTCTACTTTTGTTAACATTATTATTATTACCGTTTTGACTTGTCCTCCTGTTATCTCGTCATTATCATTATTATAATTATTTATACCATTGTCATTATTCAGGTTGCTGTTGTTGTTGTCGTAGTAGACGTTGTAGTTGTAGTAGTAATAGTAGTAGTAGTGGTAGTAGTAGTAGTAGTTGTCACTGGTGCAGGAGTATCAGCAATAGTAGATGTTGTAGTAGCAGTAGTAGCAGTCGTTGTTGTGGTAGTATCAGCAGTAGTAGTACTAGATTTTGTTGTAGTAGTATCAGTAGTAGTAGATGTTGTTGTAGTAGTATCAGTCGTAGTAGACATTGTAGTAGTATCAGTCGTAGTAGATGTTGTAGTATTATCAGTAGTAGTCAACGTTGTAGTAGTATCAGTCGTAGTAGATGTTGTAGTATTATCAGTAGTAGTAGTAGTCGATGTTGTAGTACTATCAGTCATAGTAGATGTTGTAGTATCAGTAGTAGTAGTCGATGTTGTAGTTGTATCAGTAGTAGTAGACATCATAGTAGTAGTAGTCGTTGTTATGGCTGTTGTAGTAGCAGCAGAAGTAGTTGTAGCATTAGTAGTAGTAGTTAGTGTAGTACTTGTTGTATTTATTATTATTATTATTATGATTATTGTTGTCAGCTATTATTACTGTTGTCTTTTTTTTTCTTTTTACTGTCATTATTACTATTATTACATTACTATCATTGTTGTCACTCCTTACCACTGATTGGTTCTCTTTTTTTTTCTTATGTATGTTCTTTGACCTGTCCATCCAGTTACCTTTACATGCACACACACAAACACAAACACACGCACGCACGCACGCAGGCACGCACGCACACACACACACACACACACACACGTGTGGTTGTCTTTCTATGTGATCCCAATTTGTGTACCTCTTGTACAATTTTTATGTTATTCTAATAAAAAAAGATGTAATTTACTGCTGTGATGAGAAAATAACTCAATAATTCACTAAACAGAAAACCATAAGAATATATATATGTATATTTTTTATTTAAATAAAGATTGTTTATTAAGTGTATATAATAATACGTATAAAGTTCAAAGTACAGCACCTACTTTAAATGTAATTCTTTGAATAAAAATAATTACAACAAATATTCTTATAAACAATATACAAATATACAGTTGAAGTCCCCCCTGAATTATTAGTTACCTTGTTTATTTTTTTCCCCAATTTCTGTTTAATGGAGAAAAGATTTTTTCAGCACATTTCTAAACATAATAGTTTTATTAACTCATTTCTAATAACCGATTTCCTTTATCTTTACCATGATGACAGTAAATAATTTTAAGTAATAAATTTTACTAGATATTTTTCAAGACACTTCTATACAGCTTAAAGTGACATTTAAAGGCTTAACTAGGTTAATTAGGCTAACTAGGCAGGTTAGGGTAATTAGGCAAGTTATTGTATAATGATGGTTTGCTCTGTAGACTATCGACAAAAAATTTGCTTAAAGGGGCTAATAATTTTGACCTTAAAATGGTTCATAAAAATCTAAAGCTGCTTTTGTTCTAGCCAAAATAAAACAAATAAGACTTTCTCCAGAAGGAAAATTATTATCAGACATTCTGTGAAAATTTCCTTGCACTGTCAAACATCATTTGGGAAATATTTAAAAAAGAAAAAAATTAAAAGAGGGGCAAATAATTCTCACTTCAACTGTAAATCAAGTCTTCCCCTTTGTGATGCTCCTTATACTTAAATCTATTGCAGCAATAAATAACATCTAATAAACAATAAATAGAATAACGTCTTAAAATATTTAACAACACTAAATTAGCATTTTCATCCAACTGCTACAAAACAAATGAACTTTTTATTCGTGTTACATCCAGACAGTTCATGTTCAATTTAGTTTTTTGAAATCCTCTGCAGTGGCCAGTTAGAAGCTTAAAAGCTTATTCATCACCCAAAGGACACCAGATATCTAAATGGAAGCTTTTATGGAGTTAAAGGTAAAAAGGTAAAATATGCACTATAATACAGTCCATAAAGGATTAAACCACACATACTGATGCCGGCCATCAGTGCGTAAAAAAACCCCATTCCAGGCAAGAAAACTGAGACTAAAAAAAAAAAATAGAGCAATTTATTCCAACATCATGCCTCTTTAAAAACCTTAATTTATTGATGTATAAAGATATTGTTGTGCAAATAAACCATTAAGTATTTTGAACCATCTAAAGAACCTTATTTTCACTTTAAAGGAACATTTTTAAAATGAAAAGTTTCCATAAATTTTGAGGATGCTTTATTGAACCACTGATGTCAATAAATAACTAATTTAATTTTAGGCATGTATTAGCATTAAGCACTGAAAAAAATAACTTTCCTAGAACTTGCCAAAAAACCCTTCTGTAAATGAAGGCAGCTATGATGTTCATTGTCATCCTATAGAATCAACAAAGGCTCATTGTGTACACACAGCACTGTATAAATTTCTGGAGAGCGTAAATTATGAAGCCAGAGGTACCTATGGTTGCATTCCCTCTTTAAAATGAATGCTACAGGGTGGTATGACGCCACAGACGGCTTCTGTTTCTTTTTACGCTATCAGCTGACTGCTTAACTCCATGTGGACGGCTTTTTCGCTGTTACCAGTTAGCCCAGTGGCTCCTCATGTACTTCAGCAGACTTGAGATGCCGGGAGGAGTTGACCATGATGACGGGGTTTGAGTCCGACGAAGATTCCAGAAAGCAGGTAAAACAAATCAATAAAAATAATAAATAATAAAAAATCTAAAAAATAAAATCAACAAGTAAATAACAGGGTGAGAATGTGGTAAAATCTAAAAACGTGGTAAAAATCATGCGGCCATGAGGACTTTTCTTTTTCGGGATTGTTTTTGAAAACACTGTGGGTTGTCTTTAGGGAAGGAGGTGGGCGAGTCAATCAGTCGACAGTGGGCTCTGATTTACACTAGAGCGGGCGCGAATGGCACTTGCGAGAAAAATTTGTGATCAAATTTGTGAACAGCGGCCTCTGGTGGATTCGCAAATACAAAAACTGCAAAAAACTAACCACTTAGGACGTATATTGCGCTCTCCATAAATGTGTACAGGGGTACGTTTCCATAATGAGCCTGGGTTGTATAGAATGCATGTTGGACATCAAACTGATAAAGTACTAAAATCAAGCAAAAATTTGAAATACTAAAGTACAAAGTGCTACAAAAGCAAAATTAAAGTCAATACTACACTGCATTTTGTTGAATTCATGTTAAAGCGACAGTTAAAAAACTTTTAGTAAAATAATTAAATAAGAAAAAAAAGATTACATTTTAATTAAAAATTAAGATTTTTTTATCTTCAACATCGAGGGTTTATGCACCAAAAGACCAGGGGCCTCATGTATCAACACTGCGTACGCCAGATTTCATGCTCACGTTTGGATTTACTAACGATGAAATTAACGTGGGAATGTGCGATGGTCCACGCCAACTTCATGTCTGGCGTACATGCATTTCTTGTGTATGTTTGTTTTATTTCCAATGGCGACTCCTAAAGGCAATTATGTTAAATTGCACACTACAAAGTATCTTTGAGCCGTGCAATGCGATCTGTATGGGACGGTATCATCCGCATGTCTAGCAGGTTTATAATGTTTCCATACCATGCTGTTAAACTGCGGAAAAGTTAGTTTGGCGTTTTACACTTATTAGACATTCGATTTCAAACCAATTAAAGTCTTTGCTCCTGTTATAGTTTGAGCCAAAAATAGGTCAGACAGGCATAAATATGTGGCATTTATGTTGCATTGCACGTTTATAAGCATGTTTATAAGGCTTAATTTCTCGATTAAAAAAATAAAATTAACCATACCTATGAATTAAACAATTCAACCATATGAAATTATACAATAAAACAAGTACCAAAATGTTTAGAAAAACATCCTGCTTATTGCACAAGACTCTGTTTTAGGAATTAGCACTTTGTTTATTTTATAATATTTTAAAAATATCTTTTAATGTAAAAATTGTAAAAGTCAATTAAACTCTGACACAATTTGAGATAAAATATTCAAATCAACTCTAAAATTGTGTGTCGCCCACAATTGAGGCAACTCTCTCCTCAAAGGGTGTTAGTTCTGCATCCCCTGTTCCCCCCTGCCTGTTCGGTTCACACTTTGACGGTGCGCCGCTGTTCTCCGCTTAACCTGCACCTTTACATCGGACCATTTCTTTTTTTTAATTCACTCACAGTGCGATGTTCAGACCCCACTGCATTAACCTCGTCAGCTAAACTCTTCCACTCTATTTTTTTCTTTTGTTATTAATTCCAGAGGACAAACTTTCAAATAACACAGTTTTTCTCCGGTCTACCTCCGATAGGAGCACCTTTAATTCACATTCTGTGAAGTTTCTCTTCTTGCTTGCTTTTGCCATTGCTTTTTCGTTTGGTTTTGCCAAAGTGTAGTCATTACCATATTTATTAGGGGGAGCAGGCAGGGAGGGGTTTTGCACTCGTGCACGTGCGCTCAGTTTCACGTTAATTCGGATGTACAAAGAGAATATGTGTGGGATTCCGCGTATGCAGTGTTTTATACATCTGAATTTTTTACTGCGTACACACATTTACAGCTTTGTCCATACGCAATGTTTTAGTATGAATTCAATGTAAGTCTTCGTACATGAGGCCCCAGGAAATTAAACCTGAAGGCAAAGAAAAACAAACAGACTCAATTTCACTAAATATTAGAGCTGATGCTTGAAAACAGCTGAAAGATGCTGTCTGAACTACCCAACATCAGCTCGGGCTTTGTAAGTGTCAGGTCCTGGCAGGCCAAAACAGACAGGCTTGGGAAAATGACCCTTAGCTTACTGTGACCAGCAGAATCCAGTCAGAGGCTGCTACAGCTTCCAAAAAACAGTATGTCATATCCAGCTCACACACCTTGGTGCCACAGAGCTGACGGTCTTCCACCCCGGATAACATGCTTCTCTAATGAGGCATAAAATCTCTGGACAAGCAAGGCCATTTTTTTTCCTGCTAACACCACAGCGACACAAAAGCACAAGGTTGACAGTAACCTGTCGAGAAATCTTTGGCATGCTTGCTATAATGTCTGCAGGCCTGTAGAGTGACTCAACAAATTCTCATGTAGGAAACTGTGCTCTTGAGATTCTCTCAGAAAATGAGAATACATCCCTACTGAAATGAAGTCAATGTACATTTTTATGGTAAACAGATCAGAATATCCCATTATTCATCAGAATATCAGATTATTTCTTCTGCAAAAGTAAAATTGTCCTGCTAAGTATATCTCTCTATGCACTATTATAAAAAGCAAATTTGACCATGATACACTATAAACGTACCGCAGAAGAGCCTAATGACTAATGGCACCGGATTTGATTGTGAGAGAAAATTATTAGTCAATAGCAGCTTGCATTTACAGAGGTATCTCATGGCTTATAAAATACAGCGGGATGAGTCATGGAATTTTTCTTATGATATTTATTGGTCCTGTTTCTACCTGGTATTTTCATGTGCTTTCAGTGATTCAAATTGGTGGTACACTGTGGCTGTCTGAAGATGATTATACTAGGAAGATAAATCAAACGCAACCTCTGAAAGTGGACAGATATAAATGTTTTAGACCTCATTTGCACCTGTATTTAGAGTCCCCTTTGGAGCTTGACATCCTTTTTTTTGGTATTTATCTTCAGGAAATCACTGAAGGCAATGATATCATGTTATCATAACGATATAATGTGGTTATAAGCTCGTAACTGTACTGTGTGCATTTACACCGTGGCCATATTTATCTAAACACACACAAACAATGTGAATGCGCAAAATAAGGGCTAAGGGAGTTAGGATGGGCCTAAGTCATTGTTTACTTTTTAAAGAAGGGCAGGGATGTTAACCATAAAGGTTTAAAAAAATAGAACATTTAACACTGTCGGCACACTTGTGAGGAAAAAGCAAAGGATTCAAACTTGTATCACTAACTGTATATACTCAAATGTTGCTCTTTAAAGGTGTCAGCTTTCTCTCAGATGATTCTCCTAAAGTTTCCTTTATAAAAATAGCTGCATAGTACAACATATGTAGATGGAACGGGCTGCATTTCCCAAATGCATTGTAAGCCTAAGTAGATCTTAAAAATACACACACCCACACACACGCACGCACACGCAAATTGAGACACACTAAAGTAAAATCTAAATTAAATTACTGAACAAAATGTTATAATGAAATTTAAATACAATTAAATATGCTTGAAGACTGGAAAACAATAGGGATAAATTCTAAAAATATATATATGTCAAAGGTTGAAACATATCCATGTATTGGGAGTTTCATATTGATTACCTAATTTTTTTTAACCTTAAGTTTTTTTATATTGATTGCTAATCAACATGACCAATGGTTATTTGGATAAACGATCAGGATTATGACTCCAAACAAGTGTATGTTTCAGCACATTTTGAAATGGACAGCAACTCCTAAGTAGCATGTAGAAAGTGTTTTCACGCGATCATGTTACGTGCAGTTTTGTGAAACAAAATGGAGCTGCAAAAAACCTTTGCACCCTTGCACGTACAGAATGCTCTTAAGAGCCAAGATACAAGAAACTCAACCCAGATCATGTTTGTCCTGAAAGATTTTGTTATCTTTTCAAATATAAAAACAAAGCTAGAGACAAGACCTCAGACTAGGGAAACTAATGCAAGAAAGAAAAAAAATCTGTAATCTGGGTTTACATCTGGTATTAAGATGGGTTTTTGTGAATCAGATCACAAGCTGATGATAATATATCCTCAGGTCTTTACACTGGCTTCCAGCTACATTCAGAACAGATTTTAAAGTATTATTACTGGTCTATAAATCACTAAATGGCCTAGGACCTCAATACATTACAGATATGCTCACTGAATACAAACCTAACAGATTACTCCAAATCCAAGAGTTCGGTCAAAGCAGGGTGAATCTGCCTTCAGCTACTACACCTCCTGCTGCTGGAATCAGCTTCCAGAAAAGATCAGATGTGCTCCAACATTAGGCACATTCAAATCAAGACTGAAAACACATCTGTTCAGCTGTGCCTTTATTGCATTCGCAATGTGCTACGTGCGGTAGATTGCACTGTTATGTCTTTCTTTTCTTTTTCATTCCTTTAAAACCTGTTTTAACACATGTTAACGTTTTTAATCATTCTTATTCTTTTAATCATTTTTATTTTCTTGTTCTTGTTTACTTTGAATAACCACTGTGTATGAAATGTGCTATATAAATAAACTTGCATTGCTTATATAGGGGTGTGGAAAAAGTATACTGTGAAAAGTCTAAGCTTGTCCACTAGTTTCAGAGGTAGTTCAATCAGACTGCTTTCATACTGTAAAC
This sequence comes from Danio aesculapii, assembly GCF_903798145.1. Lineage (NCBI taxonomy): Eukaryota > Metazoa > Chordata > Actinopteri > Cypriniformes > Danionidae > Danio > Danio aesculapii. The sequence goes on along the minus strand of NC_079442.1, from coordinate 41,081,406 downwards.
TGCTCATGAGGTCAAATGTGTTCAAATAGCCATAAAACAGCACCTTCTCCATGCCTACTGGACATCAATGATCACTTTAAGATATGTTATGAGAGATAACATATTCAGGAATTAAAAATTGAAATCATTGTTGCCATCGTTTTCATTCCCTTATTTTACATTTGGCTCATTACCTGTATGACAAGGAGTTTTTTATTCAACAGTGCTCCAGCAAAAACGATGCAGAGTGTTAAAAAATAAGAGTGAAGCACCTAAACAAAATTGGAAACATCTGAATATATGTTAATACCAGGTGGAAAAATGAGTCTCGACTGACAACTGCAATTTGATGACTGAAAAACCGGTTAATCCCAATAAACAATGAACAAATATGTTTGGGTATGTAAGAAAAATATTGCTTAGATATCAGCACTAGCAAAGGTAAATGGTCAGTCTTCTTTCTCAAATGACTTTATCGTCCACCGTGCACTTGAGTTGACTTCTGTGCGCATTGCTACAAGCTTGTATACAAGCACCGTACACTGACCTGAGGCTGAGAAACAAGCTGCTGCGTGTAGGTCACTGTACTGAAGTCACATCAAAACAACATATGGACTCAGCATCCCGGAGCCTGATATTTCTGCTCTTGACAACCCAAACAGCACGCGGGGAGCCGAATATTTCATAAGCATCTTTCACAAATTAGACTGCAGCTAGAGCATTTATCCTGCAAGTAAATCCAATTCATTTCTCACTCTGTGATCCCTATTCATCGGGGAGAAAGATGACTCAGACATTTTAGCACCGCATTAAGTGACTCTAAACAATCCTAATGGAGATGAATAGAGAAGATAAATGTTCGGAGAACAACGTGATGAATGCTACAAAATTCAGCAGGATGAAAACTACGCCAACAGGGCAAACTTGTTGGCAAAAAATCTAAATTTTGACAAAGTATAATGACCAAACACAAGCAATGTGACATTAGACAGGATCCACTGACAGCTGTCAATATAATGGTTTAAAGTGTTGAAATGAATATAAATGATAATTCGACAAACAAGAAGCCTTAAATGATGGTAAATGGTTCCACCTTACCTGTCATTCTCCGCGCTCTTGAAGCCCGGTAAGATGTTCCTGAAGCTGCTGTGGCGGTCGAGCTTCGGCTGGCTTTTGGTGCGTTTAATGGAACCCTTCAGTCTGCGGCTCAAGAAGCCCTGGATGAGAAGTCAGAGGAAAGGACTGTATTAACTCAAAGATTCATCAACCACTGGAGCAGCTGCATGTGAAAAGCAACGCCGCTCAATTCGCTCTTTCCACTCTCCTCTCATCTGTAGCGTTTGGTTGAGCCGTGCATAGCTGTGCGATTGGTGCGGCACACACACACACACACACACATCTGCTGGCAGCGCTGGGCTGAAGGAGCTTCACTGATGTGATACTCCCCTCAAAGCCGTTGTTACCATGGAAACTGTTGGCTGGCATGGAAAGGGGGGAAAAATACTGGTGCACTGCAAGTTCATGGGGGGAGAGCTGAGCTGGTGCTTTTAGGACACTTACAGATTAGGGCAAGATTAAAAGGACTTGAGTTATTCTTCAAAGTCTGAGTTAGATGCTTGAAACATTGAAAAGCCAAAAAAAAAATTGGTGGAAATGCAGATGCAAGGTGGAGAATCTGAAAAAAGGTCTCATGCAAATGAATGGCAAACTGATCTTAACAAACCACATAGTTCCTATGGCACAGCAATCAGGGTGGAAATTACAGGGGTGTTTGATCACCCCAATTAACGCTTGATCCTGCCCTGAAGGAGGTCAAAACAAGATGGGGGGTCAGTTCTTTAATACTGAGAAATATTTTACTCTGATCTGTATTTTAAATAATAATGTTAATAATTAAAATAATAGATAATATAAATACATATTTGACCACCTCTATATAACGGTTCAAACCATTGTTCATGCAAAATTACAAAAATCAGTCGGCAGCTAGCTAGCTCTGTGCAACTCTCACATGGTTGCCCACTAGTGCTAAGCAGAGCTGCGCATGGTAAGTACCTGGATGGGAGACCACATGGGAAGCGTGGTTGCTGCCGGAAGTGGTGTTAGTGAGGCCAGCAGGGGGTGTTCAACCTGCGGTCTGTGTGGGTCCTAATGCCCTAGTATAGTTAAGGGGACTCTATACTGCTCAGTGAGAGCCGTCTTTTGGCTAATCTAACAAAATAACTTACAATAATGGTTCAAAAATGAGTACACCCAAATTTATATATCAGGGTAAAATATTAAATAAAATTTTCAAAAATCAAGAGAAACAAAAATATATAAAATTTTGTTGAAATGTTCTGGTTTGTATTTTTTTGCAATAATGTGCATGAATTTTAAATGTATTATCTTTCCATTTCTAAAGATGTTCAGTGACTAAAATATTATTTTAGTAATAAAATAAAAATATCTGTTTAGTAAATCAGTTTTGTTTAAATGCACCAAAATAATTTGCCCATATTCACTGAAAAATGGATAAAAATATTCATTTTCAAAATGTGGTGGTACTCATATATGCTGAGCACTGTCAATGAACTGTGGTTAATTATTTATTACAAATGCATTAAACGATCTGATTACATTATTAGATTCAAATATTTAGTATATATATTAAAAATAACAAATGGTTTAATTGTATTATTTGTCATCTATCCACCTATTATCCAATCATGCATGCATCTGTCCATTAGAGTTGTGGTGAAAAATCATTCAAGAAATCATTTCAGCATTGATTCTGAGATTTTCTAAATGCATCGATATTCTCTTGATTTTGCGTTTAGTTTTTAACACAAGATGGTGCTGTAAACTTTACAAACAGCAACACTCTGCTTGCACCCAATTCCTTACAAATACCACTTGAAGCTAAAATAGTCATTAATAAAGTTTTAAGCCAATCATGGTTAGCTGTGATTATATAAATCTCTTGACATCAAAGCCAATTTTCATGACTCATCCAAATACACAAGCACTCTTCCTTGTTAGCATTTGACTTTACAGTTAAAAACTAGCCTGCAGTGCCATCTGCTGTTCTGAAGTTCAGAATCGATTCTAGAGAGAATAGAGATGCATTTTGAAAATCTCACAATCGATGCAAAATTGATTTGTTGAATGATTTTCGCCACAGCTATAACATCCATCCATCCTTTTTGTCGTTATGTACTACTGTATATGTAAGACACTTTATCTTTCCTTATTTAAATCTTCTACATACTACATACTGTAGTCCTCATCAAATTCCTAGCGAGAAACAACCGAGGCAACAAAATGGATCTAGGTCAAAGGTTGGTCCCATGTGGCTTCTTATATTCATGTGAAACAATCCCAAAATGCATTGAGTTAATGTTCAGCCTGGTGTCAAGATGTGGACAACCAGTATAGTATAGTATAGTATAGTATAGTATAGTATAGTATAGTATAGTATAGTATAGTATAGTATAGTATAGTAAAGTAAAGTAAAGTAAAGTATAGTATAGTATAGTAAAGTATATTAAAGTATAGTATAGTATAGTATAGTATAGTATAGTATAGTAAAGTAAAGTAAAGTAAAGTAAAGTAAAGTAAAGTAAAGTAAAGTAAAGTATAGTATAGTATAGTATAGTATAGTATAGTATAGTATAGTATAGTAAAGTATAGTATAGTATAGTATAGTATAGTAAAATATAGTATAGTATAGTATAGTATAGTATAGTATAGTATAGTAAAGTATAGTATAGTATAGTATAGTAAAGTATAGTATATTATAGTATAGTATAGTATAGTATAGTATAGTATAGTATAGTATAGTAAAGTAAAGTAAAGTATAGTATAGTAAAGTATAATAAAGTATAGTATAGTATAGTATAGTATAGTATAGTATAGTATAGTATAGTATAGTATAGTATAGTATAGTAAAGTATAGTATAGTATAGTATAGTATAGTATAGTATAGTATAGTATAGTATAGTAAAATATAGTATAGTATAGTATAGTATAGTGTAGTATAGTATAGTATAGTATAGTATAGTATAGTATAGTATAGTATAGTATAGTATAGTATAGTATAGTATAGTATATTTCGATTTAAATCACGATTTTGTCGGACACAGACGTTTAACAGTGTGAATCTTAAACATATTTCCAAAGGAATATAATTAGATCTTTATCAAAACTTGTAATGTCTCTATAACAGACATAAGGCAAAAAAAAATAATCATCTAGTAAAGGTGTAACAAATTAGGTCCATAACAGACCTATTGCAAAACAAATAATTAGACTACTGTACGTGTGTGCGTCAAACTCAAGTAAGTTCCCGATGTTATGCTTGACGACATATCAGAAGTATTTTTTTTGCCAATTTTTCGCATCTTTTGCGCGCACAAGTCTATTATTTCAAATATTTCTCAATTATTTCCATAACCCTGCTCGCATATTTGAGGTGTACCCAGTTGAAAACATCTCTTTTCAGACAAACTTTAAATTTTACTTTTCAGAATGCTGCGCCGAGATTGACGTAACAAGAACTGACCAATCAGTTTCATACTTTGTATGGAATTCACATATTAGTAGATTGATTACCTCAGACAAACACAGGATACCCAAACACCCAGTGCTTTTTAATTGTCTTCATAAATAAAATGTATCAGTGCTGTAGCAATGTTTTGTTAGTTTGTCATCTTCTGAGAAAACGGTTAAAGGTAATCTAGCAATGAAAAATGACAAAGGAGCATGAAGCTTGTTGAAAATGCTTTTAGACGTTTTACAAGCACTATTGGACAATTTTTGGCACCAAGGCAAGTCCTCTTGTGCTGAACTTCATCATCCCTGTTTTTGCAGGCTATTCAGTCTCCTGTTCTCACGCTATTAGGCATGCTGCGTTATGACAGGTTCAAATAGCATACAGTGGAATAATCGTGCAGTAAGACGATTTAGAAATCGCATATGTCCAAATTGCGATTTTGATCCAATTTCAATTAATCACACAGCCCTAGTATAAAGCCCAATTTATGATACAATTTGTAATTATAAATCATAATAATTATGCTATATAAACATAAACATATATGTCCATTGAGAAGAATGTAGATTTTTAAAAAATTACACAAATCTATTTTAATCAAACTTGCTTGATGATTTCATCTTATGTAGTCTTGAAAAAGACGTATGATAAATACAGATAAAAGAGTCTTGTTTTAAAGAGCTTTTCAGACTCTAGAAAGCTAAACAGGTCGGCCTAAAGACATCTTATTGAAACAACTTCAAAGGCAATTTCGCTTCCGGGTGCAATCTAAATTTTTCAGCTTTGTTTTATATTTTCAAGGAATCTTTCACATGGATTTTGCCATCTGCTAAATTTCCAAATGGAATTATTCATTGAGCCTGTCAGGGTGAAGGAAGAGCGGCGTTTGATGCTGCTGTTGTTTGGAGGAGATGCTAAACTGGAGGCTGCAGCTGCAGTCTGGATCAATGACAGCGCAGTGTGTAGAGCTCCACTCCTCAAATAAGCTCAGGCCACGGAGAGATTCTGCATCTCTCACAATTCAACTATTCGCTTGAGGTTCACATGAGGTCAAGTATTACATTCCTGTGTACTTCCTTCCTGCATACAATAGCTTTAAAACTTCAGATTCAGTTGCCTATGGCAGAAATAACTAGCAACAATAAATGGCAGAAAACGGTCAAACTGCTTGCTCTACAAACAAGTGTGTCCATGACTATACAGACAAAGCAGAATAATATAATAAGAAATTAGCAGTTTGCAACATCAAGCAGCATGACAAGAACGTTTGAACGTTTCAAGTGAATGAGACCAGAAGTCTTGAGTCAAAAAGATTCCAGTGGCTGCGTCCCCTCGTACGTGAAAAATAAGCTTATTAATGAAATGTTCTTCGCTAAATAACTAATGTAGAGACACATCTTTGCCAGTTTCTTGTTTTCTAGAAAACCAAACTAGACATCTAAAGTGTATGACATCACTATTGACACAGGATCCAGCCGGTGTCACTATTACAATTGTTTATTTCTTTGGATTTGTACATTTGTGAAACATTTAGGATAAAGTATACATGAGTCAGAAAAATATATGAACTCTTTATAGAGAGTTTGGATATTTTAATGAAAAAAAAATGAACATTGTGCATTACATATTGCGCTGCTTGAGTCTTCTTTTTCTTTTCTTCTTTTAATTTCAATAAAAAAATTAAGATAATATATCTACTTCATTTATTCCTTGGTTATTTATGTATGTATGTTTTGTGTTCACAACTGAACCAGAATTACATATTAGAAAAATAAACATATTACAAAAATAAATTATTTTCTATTGTCCTACCACACGCCTACCCCCTTACAACATATTTAAAATAAATAAACAAATAAATAAAAAACCTATTCTGTATAATTTATAAGCCTTTTGAATAACGGGGACATCAGCAATGTGCTCATAATCTCCATCTCCTTGTAATATCAATGCCATACCCATGTCATTATACACATTTGTGTCCTGATGTCACAAAAACAAACTATATTTTTTATTGCCCTAGCCCAACCCTACCTCCTTACAACATATTTTCTGATAAAATGTTTTCTGTATTATTTATAAGCCTTTTGAATAATAGGGACATGAGCAATGTCCTCATAATTCCTCATTAACTTACTGGCGTCATACCCATGTCATTATACACATTTGTGTTCTTATGTCACAAAAACAAACTGTATTTTCTATTGCCCTAGCCCAACCCTACCCCTATACAACATATTCAATCATTTTACACTTTTCGGCTTAGTCTATTTTAGAGGTTGGGTCTATTTCATATGTTTTATGCAGCGAATTCCCTTCCAGCTGCGACCCAGTATTGGGAAACACCCATACACACTCATTCGCGCACACACACACACGCACACACACACACACACACACACACACGCACGCACGTACGCACGCACGCACGCACGCACGCACGCACGCACGCACGCACGCACGCACGCACGCACGCACACACACACAATTTAGCTTACCCAATTCACCTATAACGCATGTCTTTGGACAGTGGGGGAAACCGGAGCACCAGGAGAAAACCCATGCAAACACGGGGAGAACATGCAATCTCTACAATTTGCCCAGCCGGGACTCGAACCAACATCCTTCTTGCTCTGAGACGACAGTGCTAACCACTGAGCAACCAAGCCACTCCCCTTTACAACATATTTTCTTAAAAACGTATTTTGCATTATTTATAAGCCTCTTGAATAATGGGCACATCAGCAATTGTCCATCTCCTTGTAATATCGATGTCATACCCATGTCATTATAGACATTTGTGTGCTGATGTCACAAAAACACCCCCACATACACCCCTCTGTTTTCTGTGTGTGTATATATAATGATGAACTCTTGAACATTTGTTTGGCATTCACAATACCTCTACTCTAGGCCTAACATATGCGCTTATGTTGGCATCAAATCACAGTAATAAGCTCTGTCAGCTGTCAGAAAAGGCTGAAGGTCTGCAGATTCCTTTATGTCTATTGTGTGCATGTACTGAATTGCTGTAATGCTGAGCTGCTGATCCCGCATTCCCCCATTCAGCCTCTTCTCCTGTCATCTTAATGCTTGGCCCCTCTCTGCCCTCTTGTGTCCATGTCTGCGAGTTTGTGTCTGACAGCTTTAATTGTGTGGCTGTCCGTTTGCATGCACTGACCATCCCAGACATGGCGTGAAACATTTAGAGTGTGATAAACAGAGATCTGAAGGCCCTGTTTGGATTTGTACAACCTTTGTGAGACAGTGGAGGGCTAAGCTCTGTTCTGACCTCAACGTGGCACTGACAGACTGTTAGTCACACTGGCGCTACCGAAGAAAATATCTGTGGATCTGTTACAAAATGCCTATAGTGCACAGTGTCTAAACAGACAGCATTTTAGGCACAACCATGATAGAATATTACAATATTTGTATACTAAAACAGCATTTAATTTTCCTATTAAATAGAGGGCTCTTACGGTTTTTCCAAAGTCAAATTTAATTACTTTAAAGCACTTTTTAGGTGCATCCAGGTGCAACTTTTCCCACACTTTAGTATGGCAAATGACATATTTACATATTATACTTCACATCATATCAGGTGCCAATTGTTATTGAATTCTATAGTATAGTATAGTATAGTATAGTATAGTATAGTATAGTATAGTATAGTATAGTATAGTATAGTATAGTATAGTATAGTATAGTATAGTATAGTATAGTATAGTATAGTCACTTATTCATTTTCCTTCAGCTTAGTCCCTTTATTAATCAGGGGTCACCACAGCAGAATGAACCGGAGACTCCAGTATATGTTTTACACAGCGGATACCCTTCCAGCTGCAACCCAGTACTGGGGAACATCCATACACTCTCATTCACACACACACTCATACACTACGGCCAATTTAGCTTACCCACTTCACCTATAGTGCATGTCTTTAGACTGTGGGGGAAACCCACACAAAGATGGGGGAGAACATGCAAACTCCTGTCAGAAATGCCAACTGACTCAGCTGGGACTCGAACCAGCAACCTACTTGCTGTGAGGCTAACCACTGAGTTAGCTAACACAGTATACTATAGTTAAAAGGAAAATACAAAAATTTATATTTATTTTAATTTCAAAGAGCACAAATAATACTAAAAAATACATGTACATGCACAGACTCTAGAGTTTTTATTTAATACAAAAGAAAAGAGATTTATTATTATTTTATCCTATTTAAATAGCTAATTATTATTAACTATTTAGTAAGATAAATTATTACGAATGCAACAATCTTACATTTTTAAGCAGTTTCAAGCACTATAAAAGTGTCTTCAAGAATTTCCAGCACAAAGATTTCCTCAAAAAATTAATCTGCAAAATTAGAATTAAAATTACACATGAATTCTACAACCCAGGCTCATTCTGAAAACGTACCTCTAAATACACTTCTGGAGAACATCAAATACGTCTCAACAGTGTTTTCAGTTTTTACCACATTCTCACCCAGTTATTTACTTGTTTATTTAATTTTTTAGCTCCTGTTTTTGTCCTACCCACCTTCTGGAACCGCTGTTTGACAGACTAGAACCCCGTCATTGTGGTCAACTCCTCTATGCATCTCAAGTATGCCGACAAACATGGCGAGCTACTGGACAAGCTGCTAACAGCGGAAAAAGCGGTCAGCTGGTAAGTGCAAAAAGGAACGGCATCATAACATTGTGTTCGTTTTTAAAGATGAAATGCAGCCATACCTACTTCTGGCAACATAATTCGCGATCTCCAGAAATGTATATAGGGCTACTTTTCAGAATAAGCCTATGATGGAACTCTAATCATATTTGTATATTTATAATATATACACAACATTTATACATTTGAAATATGCATTTACTAGCAGAATAACTTTAGTGGGCTCACTTGAAAAATATTGCCCATGTTGTACCCAATTTTGCCTTAAAAATAACCCAGCATTTGTGTTCTTAAATGGGTTAAAGCTCTCTTCCATACTCTGTGAAATTGTTCTGACAAGCAACAAGATCTGCTTATTGTGCCAAATGCACCAAGGTTACCAGATAAACATTCCTGAAAGACGCCTAATTTAGGATGAAATATTTCAGGAGGCCCCTTATGCCAAATCTTCCAGATGTCTCTTTGTGCCAAATGCAAACTACATGAGTGAAGCTCCTTATTCTGCACACAAAAAACAATCACAGTTTGGCACAGTTTTTTCACGCACTTGAATAAATCTTGGAAATCCTAGGCACAAAATCTTATTTCAGTACTGTTAATAAATATATCTACTGTATTTTTAAATGTTTTATTTTATCGTAAATGACAATGTTTGTATAATTTAGTCATTTGAAAATCTTTTTTAATCTGTCTCTTGGACAGTCATGTATTAAATAATTGACTCCAGTCCGTTGAATTTCTAGAAAAATAATCCACACCCGAGGTGGTAGTATGGCCACAATATGAAGAGTTAAAACAAAAATTTGCATTTGGTGTCATAACCATAATGCTCAATTACAATTACAGCATTATTCTGACCAAATATCATTTTCTAAAAAATAAAAAAAAGGAATATATTTCAAATATAGTTTGAAAGAAATGTTATCTGACTTATAGAATATACCCATACTTAATAAATCTAGAAAATCTAGAGAAACTGATTATTCATTCATTTTCCTTTGGCTTAGGCCTTTTATTCATCAGGGGTTACCACAGCAGAATGAACTGCCAACTTATCAAAGTATTCATACTCCTGGCAAATTCTGACTTGTTTAAATGTAAATAAAAGCTAAGAAAAATATATTTTTTCCACAATGATGCTTCTTGTACATCATCTTATTATCTTTTGGGAGAAGACTGTGTCATTTATGGTCCAAAAAAAAACAACAACAACAAAAAAACAACAACTTGCTGGTTGAATAAAAGTAACTGAATTAATAAGAGTAATATATATAGTTGAAATCAAACTTATTAAACCCCCTTTCATTTTTTTTCTTTTTAAAATATTTCCCAAATTTCCCAAATGATGTGTAATTAGCTTTCTTCTGGAGAAAGTCTTATTTGTTTTATTTTGCGTAGAATAAAAGCAGTTTTTTATTTTTAAAAAAATCCATTTTAAGGTTAAAATTATTAGCCCCTTTAAGCTATATATTTTTTAAAGTCTACAGAACAAACCATCATTATACAATAACTTGCCTAATTACCCTAACCTGTCTAGTTAACCTAATTAACCTAGTTAAGCCTTTAAATGTCACTAAGCTGTATAGAAGTGTCTTGAAAAATATCTAGTCAAATATTATTTACTGTCATCATGGCAAAGATAAAATAAATCAGTTATTAGAAATGAGTTATTAAAACCATTATGTTTAGAAATCTGTTAAAAATTCTCTCAGTTAAACAGAAATTAGGGAAAAAAATAAACGGGGGGGGGGGGGGGGGGGGGGCTAATAATTCAGGGGGTTTAATAATTCTCATAGTTTCTACAGATTTCACCAAGTTAACCATAAGACTTTTCAGACCTTTTTAAGACCATTATGAATGATATTTTAAACTTATACAGGGCTAATTGCTAAGGATTTTTCGAATATCTCTGTTGGAAAATATTTTCACTTGTCCTATCAAAAAAATATTATAGTTTAATACATTTAATAATACAATAATAATAATTTAATAATAATAGAAATATAGGTCAGGTCTCAGCAGTAAATAAATGGAGAATGTTTAAACAAATGTTATTGTGAGGAAAATAATTAAAACATTATGGTAAATAGAGTTAAAAATGTTATTTTTAAATAAAAAGTTTATTGAGATTGGGATTGTTGGTGATTGTATGAGTGTTAATCACCAAATTGGCCTAAAAGGCCTAAAATTTAGCTTTTGAGATTTAAGACATTTTAAGACTCCATAGATACCCTGTATATATTATACAAAAACAAATTACATTATAAATAAACAAAATGAAATGATATATTTTTATGTAGCATTCCTTTGGCCTGTTCTGACAGGCATTTGACCCCTACTGTACCTCTAGAGCAACTATGATAAAATGTGATATATATATATATATATAATATATATATACAGTTGAAATCAGAATTATTAGCCCCCCTGCCTTATAACTCATTTCTAATAATTAGTTTATTTTATCTTTGCCATGATGATAGTACATAATATGTTACTAGGTATTTTTCAATACACTTGTATTCAGCTTAAAAGGCAATTTAAAGGGTAAACTGGGTTAATTAGGTTAGGGTAATTAGGTAAGTTATTGTACAAAGATGGTTTGTTCTGCAGACCACCTGAAAAATATAGCTTAAGGGGGCTAATAATTTTGACCTTAAATTATTATTTTTTTAATTAAAAACTAAATTAAAAAGCTTTTATTCTAGCCAAAATAAAAAATAAGACTTTCTCCAGAAGAAAAAATATTATCAGACATACTGTGAAAATTTCCTAGTGCTGTCAAACATCATTTGGGAAATATTTAAAAAAGAAAATAAAATTCAAAGAGGGGCTAATAATTCTGACTTCAACTATTTTTTACAAAAGCAAGACATTTGAGTTTAGTCTTGCATGAACGCACTTAGCATAACAGTCTTTATCAAACATGAGGAACTTGTTCTCAGATAACAACCAAACAAGACTCCCAACAGCAGCGAGCCGCAGCTAAGAGCCTGAAAATGTCTGAGCATCTGCTGAAACAATACAACTAATGTCATTATCTGCTGTTCGCAGCCAGACAGTCTAGTCTGGAGTCTGAAGCTCTACCAGCTCTGCACAGGAACCAGGGCCTGTGGGGAAATCCGTAACCCCATGCGCCAAACGATCGCGTCTGCATTCATCACCAGAGCAAGGTATTGGATTTCTCCTAGGGTTCTGAAAGTGGTCCGCACGGCATGGGGGCGCACTTTTGCCCTTGCTCCTTCTGCTCCGACAAGCCTGGGATCCTGTTCAATTAGCGTAGATCCGGTTTGGCATATTCGCGCGGAAGGTCTGTATCGCTGGAGACAGCGGGACTCTCTTGTGGCCCCGCAGGAGCCAAAGACACAACTCATCGGCATGCATTAAGGGCGGCGACGTGCATGCGTGCTTACAAACACTGTGTTCATTCTGTCTTGCGTCAGTTAATAGATCCTGTCATTAGTTTAGCTCTGTAATTAAGCAAAATGGGTGAGCTGAAAGCGGTGGAATAACTGTTTATCTTAGGTTTCTGGTGGGGGGTAAACATTAGCGACAGGCTGATGCCAATGTTGGAGTACAACAAGAACCACTGGAAAATAAATACACAGGTTTAGGGGAATTACTGACGAATATACAGTCTTTCTTTAACTTTAGTGATTGAGTTGCATTTCTTACAATTATCAGTGCTATGAAAGTGAATTATTTAAATATCTGTGAAATAGTGTTTTGATGGTTTTGATTGATATTTGGTGAACAACAACTGATGAACAGATTGTCCAATAGAAAGCAGCAATTATTTACTTAGAAATATACTATAACAATGCAAGAGTCACTTTAGATTAATTAAACAAATAATTCTTGCCTAATAACACTACAGATTTTTAAAGAAAATAATCCTAAAATTCCAACACTTCCAATCTTAAAACATACATTCATACATACACACAAACACACACACACACACACACACACACACACACACACGCACACACACACACACATACACGCGTATATATATATTCTTAACAGGGCTAATAACATTGGCCATAAAATTTGTATTAATACTGTTACTACACTAATATTTAATATAATATTGACCACAAAATTTTACAGTGCATTTCAGCCCAACTAAGAGAAATAAGACTTTTTAAGGAATAAAATAAAAAGTATTGTAGGAAATACTGTGAATATTCCCTTCAATAAACACCACTTGGTAAATATTTGAAAAAAAAATACAAATGTCACTGGAGGGCTAATAATTTTTTGCCTTATATAAAGACAAGACCATCATATATAAATTATAAAGTGTCTTAATTAACTCCTAAATTACCGTGTTGCTATTTTGGTTGCTACACAGATGAAATTGACTTGACAAAATGCAAGCTAAAATGAAACAGCATCCCAAAACCCCAACTAATATTCAAATATTAATGTTTTAATCAAGCAGTTACCATGTCTATCATCTACAATGTCACAATAGTAAACTGTCCAGACTGATTTTTACATTGTTAGTACAGTAGTGCAGTAATGATATATTATTATACAATGTACAGAGGGCTGTGCAATATGAATATATGCAGTGCTCAGCATAATTGAGTACACCCCATTTTGAAAATGAATACTTGTATCCATTTCTCAGTGAATATAGGCAATGTATTTTGGTGCATTTAAACAAAACAGATTTATTAAACAGATATATTTATTAAAATCATATTTTATTCACCAAACATATTGAGAAATTGAAAGATAATGCAAATAAATTCAAGCTAAATATTGCAAAAAAAAAAATACAACCTACAAAATTTCAACAAAGTTTTTCCATTTTTTTTTTTTGCTTCTCTTGATTTTTCCTCCTTTTAAATTTGTATTTAATATTTTTCCCTAACATATAAATTTGGGTGTAATAGTTTTTGGACCGTTATTGTAAGTTATTTTGTTAGATAAGCTCCAGATTTGGCTTCAGTACCGACTAATCTAACATATATGCACAAATGTAATATTGTATAGCTTCCAATTAAAAATGTGAATTTAAAAGATAGATTTGTGAGGGGTGTACTTATATATGCTGAGCACTGCACATTGTAATATAGGTCTACCGATTCATAGTATGCTCTATTGTTTCCTGGTGTCACAAAATACATTGTTTAAGGTGATAGTTTTACATATTTTATATGAGCATAATATTACACACCATTACAGGAATGTAGACAGAAACATGAATAACAGCATGGTGAGTAAGCTCGAAAGTACAATCTATACATTTTATTTATAATTTTCTTTACTTCCATTTTAATGTTGGACCTGTCACCATTAGTTCTTGAAAAGTGTTTATATTTTACTCATATTTATTTTATAATTAAACATTTTTAATTAAACGCAAGTCAAAAGTTCTAAATAAAGTGAGTACATATTTTAAAATGTAAAAAAGAAAGTCCAATGTCCGTTTTACATGGTCAGTATACAGTAGTCCAGTGTTTCTTTACCAAGTTCCTGGAGAACCACCAGCTCTGCACATTTTTAATGTCTTCTTAACCAAACACACCTGATTCAGATTATCAGCTCATTAGCAGAGACTGAAAGACTGTAATGGGCGTGACAGACAAAGGAGACATCCAAAACATGCAGTGTTGATGGTCCTCCAGGAGCGTGGTTGAGAAACACTGCAGTAGTCAACATTTGAAGTGGATCAAAAATGTTTAAGAAAACTGTGTAAAATAATCGAACACCCATTCTTAGGGTGTCTTATAACAATTTTGATGCACTATTTTGACACACGTCAAATGTTGACTGCAAAAAATGGTACTACTGTATATTGTGATATATCCCCCTAGTTTTTTTTGTAATTTACATGCAAAAAAAATAAACTAATACATTTTTTTTAAATTACAGAAAATTTTCATTATCTTTAAAGCATCCAACCAAAACAATCTAATCAAATTAAATGTACTTCAGTTTTACATGATTACTAGATGTTGAGTAAGCAGCGCATGTGATATATTTGACTGTCTCTCGAAACATGGGGTCTCACATTACAGCAAAGTACCAGACAAAGCAAGTTGAAAGTTGGTTCAAGGATGACAGCCGATGGATGTGATCGAAATAAAGTAAGCATAAATTATTTTTGCTCTACATGTATGGCTGGTATCAGGATTTGCATCAGTTCAATAAAGGATTTTGCTTAACTCTTTCTCTGCCATTTACGTGATAACTCATCAATTAAGAGAAAATGCTTCCCTGCCATTGACGAGTCTTTATGGCAATCTGTGTTTTAGGTAACTTTTATCCTGAATGAGGTACATGACGCCACATGCTCCTGGGAGTGAAATCTGAGCAAGAGAAAATAAGATTGCGGGGTAAAAATGAGAATTTACTATTTAGTAATTTAGAGATGTTTAATAAATATGAAAGACAAGCCATGTTATTTGGTATGGTACTTGCCAAAAGGGGGATTTTGAGAATGTGGAAAACTGAATCTGTACTTAAATTTAGCATGTAGGGTAGAGATCTTGTAAAAACACTTCCTTTGGAGAGGTTGAGATATCAATAATGAAAAACTGGAGATATTTGATAAAACATGGCAACAGCTATTACAACACCTTAATGCATTGGAAGAAATGCAAGCATAACCAGTGACCCCTGTCAATAACATAGTGATTAAAGATTGAGTGTAATTGATATTCACTATTCATGATCTATAGTGTTTTAATAATGTGCCCAAATTATTACTTGACAATAAAACTATAGTCAGGATAATGCATTTTTACTTTATAATTACTTTTATTTATGCATTACTTGACCAGCTAAATTATATTTTGCTTTCATGTGCATTTGTCCCTCTGTGTTCTGTTGTTCTACCATAGGTTTGTGTTTTTATGTATTGTATTTTATATGTATTATTATTGTATTGTTTTGTTAGCTATTTTTTCTTCTATATTTTGTTGTACATTTATCGTAGTTTTATGAAATGCAAAAAGCACATAAATAAACATTTAAAAGAAACATAACATTGCATGTCTAAAAGAAGAAGAAAAAAGAAGAGTTTATACCCTTCCTTTGGCTTAATCCCTTACTATACCAGGGCTCACCATAGCGAAATGATCCGCTCCTGTTGTTAGTTTTACACACACAACCGCGCGTGCACATACACAAAATGTTTTAGATCTTGACAAGAGACCAAAGAAGCTTTATCTTTATGATTTGTGTCGTGTATGAAGAGTGCACATCTAACATAATACCGAATATAGTAAATGAGATATCAAAAAAAGGGGTAAATCTTTTCTGGAAACAACCCAAAGTTATTCCCAGACACAAACACAAAGTAGTCATTTTTTTTCGCAAAAAACACACACAAAAAAATAAATGGTGAAAATGGTGGGTCTGATATATCGTTAGCATGATATATTGTGATTTGAGATGTTTGTCATATAGCCCAGGCTTGGTGTACTGTACAATATCTGCAAACAACCTCACATACTGCACTGTAAAGGGGTTTCATTTAATATTGACTTTCTTGGTAGGCCATGCAACAATTGCAGGGAAGCGTGGGCACTGGTGCTGCCAGCTGTGCCCGTGGCTCTTCCACATCGCAGCTAAATGCAGCAAGCTTCCCTTTGCATCTGTCTCATTTACAGCACGAATAAACAAGGACTGATTGCATCTCTTGCAAGGACTGTTTCCCATTAGATGCCCATTGAGGTCTATTAACCAATGGTTTAATTCTATCAGGGAGCCTAATCCTTCTCTCCTCTCAGGCTGACCTGAGGTTTCAGAGGCAGCTGTGGCCGCATCACTCTCTTATCTGCAAAAAAAAAAGTCATTATGTGCTTGTGCTTTTTGCCCCGGGCTGGAAGCGCACAGCGCAGAAGCGAAGACACGCTGTTTCTCCTCGGGGTGTGTGATGACACCTGCTTTACTGACTAGCGACAACTGCTGGGATTAACCTTGTAACAGAGTTCAATGAACTGCATTCAAGAGTTAAGTGCGATCCGGTGCCCTTTGCTCCACTAATCTCAACAAACAGAATCTTAAAGTAAAGCTCTATGGGACACACTACAACTGTTATCCGCAGTAAACATGATCTGAGTTATAAAAGGTGTTATAAAAGGTGGTGTGGTCTTGTGACAAAAAAAAAAACAGGTGTGTTGTTGATTTAAAGTGTCACCTTTGGTAAATGCCTTGAATTACAGTTTATGCAATGAGACTGGACCTGTAATCACACTGTACTGTACTGGAAGTCCTCTAAAAATAGTGAAATGTCAGGGTCACTTGTTTTATCATATCCGTTTTTGTAAATTACTGTATATTAAAATAAGATAGGGTTGGGTATTGTTTGGGGTTATTTCGATACTGGTGCTAAATCAAAACTTTAAAAATTTGGTGATTACATTTCCATGGACATCAGTGATATAATGATTTGCCTTAATCTGAATAAGACAATAATATGATTAAGGTGTTTACATGAGTTGCTTTTTAAATATTCCTTTTATGATCCCGTTTTACATGTTATAGCACATAGATTGATTAACATCATTGCGTCACCAGGCTATGCGCGCTTCCTCCGGAGTTTCATGTAATTTTGGGTGTTTCATTTTTAACTCGACTTTAACTGCAGTTCACTTTCATTCGGCACTTTCACTTTCATTCAGTAACACATTGTTCATGCCCCATGATAAACTAGGTATTTGATATGAGTATTAAATAAGGACTAGAGGAAGAGTGTTGTTTGGAAAGGAAAAACCTCCGCATTTCGTGACGTAGGTGTCTGTGGTCCTTTTGGAGTCTTATACCTATTAATATCTGAGTATTGGTGTCCATGTAAACATACTCAGTGAAAGTGCCAGATGTCGCAAGCGGTCAAAGACCGCATTCCTCTGCCATTAATTTGATTCCATGCACCCTCATATGTTTTTTTAGACATTTCCCCCCATACATGCAACTTTTGATGCTTCTTATGTCCTTGTCTCAGCACCAGTGGCACCGAAATTAGGCTCTGAAATTCATATGTTGATTCGGTCCGGTGCATACCGGTTCCATGGGTGTTTCGGTACCCAACCCTACTTAATAGTAAACCTATGGTTCACTCAAAATTTTTATAATTTACTCACCCTTCACTTCTTCAAAAACTATTTAACTTTCTTTCTTCTGTTGAACACAAAAGAAGATATTTTGGAAAATGCTGGTAGCTGGCACACCTTGACTTCTATAGTAATTTCCTATTATGGAAGTCAATGGGTTACAGCCATCAGAAGAAAGAAACTCAAAGGTTTATAACACGCCGAGAGAGTAAATGATGAGGTCATTTTAAACTTAAGGGTGAACTACCCCTTTAAATTATTAGATGACAATAAATAATATTATATAATCTAAAAGTTAAATCAAAGTTTATTTAAAACATGAAAAAAAAAAATTATTAAATATTATTTAGGGCGACGCAGTGGCGCAGTAGGTAGTGCTGTCGCCTCACAGCAAGAACGTCGGCGGTTTGAGCCTCGGCTGGATTGCCGTTTCTGTGTGGAGTTTGCATGTTTTCCCTGCGTTCGCGTGGGTTTCCCCCACAGTCCAAAGTCATGCGGTACAGGTGAATTGGGTAGGCTAAATTGTCCAAAGTGTATGAGTGTAAATGAATGAGTGTGTGTGTGGATGTTTCCCAGAGATGGGTTGCGGCTGGAAGGGCATCCGCTGCGTAAAAACGTGCTGGATAAGTTGGCGGTTCATTTCGCTGTGGCGACCCCGGATCAATAAAGGGACTAAGCCGAAAACAAAATGAATGAATGAATGATATTATTTAGAAAACAGGCGATGCGGTGGCGCAGTAGGTAGTGCTGTCATCTCACAGCAAGAAGGTCGCTAGTTCGAGCCTCGGCTAGGTCAGTTGGCGTTTCTGTGTGGAGTTTGCATGCTCTCCCCACGTTCGTGTGGGTTTCCTCCGGTTCTCCGGTTTCCCCCACAGTCCAAAGACATGTGGTACAGGTGAATTGGGTAGGCTAAAATTTTCCATAGTGTATGAGTGTGAATGAGTGTGTATGGATGTTTCCCAGAGATGGGTTGCAGCTGGAAGGGCATCCGCTGCGTAAAACATATGCTGGATAAGTTGACTGTTTATTTCGCTGTGGCGACCCCAGATTACTAAAGGGACTAAGCCGAAAAAAAATGAATAAATGAATGAATATTTAGAAAACTTAAAAAGGTTGAATTTTTATTGTTATACCTAAAGTATTGTTTAGGTTTTGAATTATGTTAATGATTACTTGAAAACCTTGACATTGTTTACCAATTAAAAACATTGCAAAAAAACTAGTTTTGTTGGGAATATTGCATTTAAAGAAAGGAATCAATTTGGACATACCTGTAATATTTCTAAATGAACTTTTCACTGAACTACACAAACTATTATAAATGGCAAACACTGGTCAAATCAAAGCTGTGAAATTATTAAAGTTCACTCCATATTCACACGAAGAGCATGTGAAGAAAACTGATTATATTAACATTTTTAAAAATTGTGCATTCAACATTTATCCTATCATTTACAAAATTAACTGCATTAGTAAAAATGCATCATACACAGTCAAAATAAATGCCATTTTGAGATACAACTTCCAGCACAGAGAGATGTCTAAACACTCTTAAGGTTGTAAATAAACTATTTTTATCTGTGCTGCTGTCATAAAAGCATACCGTGACTTTAAAAGGTGTTGACGTGTCTGCATCCATAGCGACCACCGTTTTGTCCACCGTACTGCCAGGCATACTGCGCCGTCGGCCCACCCTGTCAGTGAGTGACTCTAAAAACAGACACAGAAAGAGAAGAATAAGACACTGCTGAGTGGATTCATGTGTATGTATACTAGCAAGGGCTTTTCTAGGATCTGGATGAACAAGCATTGATTAGACAAAATCAGAAATCAATAACAGTACTGAAAATCTAGTATGGTTGCTAAGGTGTTGCTATGTTGTCACTGAGATGCTTTATGTGTTTTAGCATGTAATGGCTGAAGAGTGCAGGTTGTTTATTTTTTAGTATGTAGTTGCTAGGTGGGTTCTTGGTGCTTGCTTCTAGCTAAATAAACTGCTAATATGTTTTAATTGGTAGCCAGGGGGTTGTCTCGTTGTTGCTAAGATGTTTTGTGTTAAAGGATGTTCTTTTGCAGCTGCTAAGGAGTGCAGGTTGCCGATTTACAGTTAACAGTGCCAGCTAGGATATAAATAATGGGCTCTATTTTAAAGATCTAGGTGCAAAGTCTAAAGCGCATAGTGCAAAAGCATTAAGGGCGTGTCCGAATACTCTTTACTAGCGAGAAAACAGTTAAACAGACCATTTGCAGCGAGGATAAAGAACGAGCCTCCTCTATTCTGCCTCTTTACTTTCTCTTTACTTTATTTTTACTCTTCACTCCTTTACTTTCGGGAATAAGGAAACAGTGTTATACGCACTCCACTGAAGACATCCATTAACCTACATATTTAATTTCGTTTGTTGAGCACAAAGATTGTTTCAAAATTATTTCTAAATTCAAATTTCCAGCAAACAAATAAATAAACAATAATAACAAACTTTGGTGAAAAAAAATTCTTTCCAAACAAACGCCCTATTCGTATGTCCTATATGGTGATTTATTAAAACAAAAATAAAGATGCAAGTAATAAACAATAATAATAATAATAATAATAATAATAATAATAATAAAAATATTAATAATAACGTATAATAAAAATGCAAATTGTCATGTCCCCCTGGACATAATTTTTGGAACATTTTAATCCTTGCGATTAATCCTTTATTTTTTTAATTCGTAAAGATACTTGTGTATTGCTTTACATCCTATGTGCATTAAGTGCTTGAACCTGCATGGGCACATAACTAACGCACTCTGCACTGGACTTTAGACCAGCTTTTACTTAGTCAATGACAGGGCCTATTCAGTTCCTTAAAATAGCAATGTGCCAATCATGTACCTTAACACACCTCCTTTTTAGCAGGCTGCTATGCAGTTGCTATATGGTTCTTGGTGTTTACTAAGCTCTAAATAGGTTGTTTATACGTTTCAGATGGTTGTCGGGGTGTTGCTAATCAGACATGTTTAAGCATAACTTACAGCTGATAAAGAGAATGGTACTATTAAAGTACACATTAAATCAAAACTAAACATATTGATTTGGTAAGCTCACATTGCTAGTTTTGTGGTGAACAATTCATCTGTGCATCTCATTAAGAAAAAATTGTTTTGCCCTTGTAATCTTTAAATTAAATCTGAAAATCGATTACCTGTATGTTTTCGGTTAAAATCCCACATTACATCTGTCAGGGACTGTCAAAGCTGACAACTGAACGTGTGTGGTTAAGTATGTTAACCACGCCCCTTCAATTGTCAGCTTTGACAGTGCTATGACAACAAGCAGAAATGGCGAGGATGAGGTATCTGTTAGATTGTAATGACTACCTGAAAACCTTTTCATGATCTTTCTGAATGAAATGCCTACTTTACTACATCCAATCAGCTCGCAATAAAAAAAACAAGCCACACCCACTGTTTTCTCATTTAATATTCTGTTTCTCTAGAATTTACGTCACAATAGTTTTCAATGCATCAACTTTAATGTTGCTTCTAGGAGATTGTTAATCTTTGCTAAGCTGCTAAGCTATTGCTATGCAGCTGTTAATGTGTAACGAGTGCATTTAAGCCATTTATATCTGGTTGATATGGTCTTCTGAGTGGTGTTACGCCTGTTGCAATGTCACCGTTTTAGCAGGTTGCTTACTGGCTCAATTCAAAAGGCCCACCCATATGTCTCTATGATATGCTAGTTCTGACGTAGCGTCTCTATGTCAGTCACATGTTTCAGTCATGCTCGGCCAGATGGCTGAATTTCAGCCTGCATCAGCCTGTCAGACGATTGGCATTCAACACACGCCTGCATCTCTGTCTGCACGATTGATGGAGGGAAGGAGGAAACAAGTGTTTGTGTGGAAAACAAATGAGAGAGAGAGAGCAGTCGACCTGAAAGACAAGATCTATGAAATTCATCCCACTGTCTCTGTCTCTCTGCACAGCCTGAATCATGTCAACCTCAAAACAAAGTGAAGTAAAGGTTTCTTTGCCTTGCTGTTTTTTTTGTACTTGGAAATGTGCGTCACTAACAAGATTTGGAACCAATTTTTTTCAGGCATTTTTCCTGTGCCTGTACTGGTTATTAGAATAAGAAGCTTCCTATAATATAGTTTGCATGTTCTCCCCATGCTCCAGTTTCTCCCACAGTCCAAAGTCATGCTGTATAAGTGAATTGAATAAACTAAATTTCCCGTAGTGTGTGTGTGTGTGTGTGTGTGTGTGTGTTTGTGTGTGTGCGCGTGCATGCGTGCGTGTGTGTGTGCGTGTGTGTGTGCGTGTGTGTGTGAATGAGAGAGTATAAGTGTTCCCAATACTAGGTTGCGGCTGGAAGGGCATCCGCTGCATATGACATAAGCCGGAATAGTTGGTGGCGGTTTATTCCGCTGTGGCGACCTCTGAAATAGAGACTAAGCTGAAGGAAAATGAATGAATGAATGAATGAATATATTGTTAAAGCTATGGTATTTTCAGAAAGTATTCAGAGAAGCTAGCAATAGCAAGCTAGCTTTAAAAGCATAAGATCCCACAACTGTTCTCTATAATGACCCACTGTCACAATCACCAGCGATCTAATCCTGGCAGATCGCTGGTAAACACACAGACAGCAAATCCGCCAGTACATGGACTACAAGTTCCAGTCATACACCGCTTACACACACCTCTTCCTCATTCAATAGAGTACACACACTCAAGGCTAGGAGCCACTCATGAACTGATTACATGGACTTTATAAACTGCGCGCACACACACCTCTGGGCTGAGTCTTGTTTATCTGAACTATGAACATTACGTCGCGTTTTCCTTTGCCTTGTCTTGTCGTGTTTGACCCTCACTGTATTTGATTGTTTATTCCTGTCTGCTGCCTGCCTTCTGACCCCTCGCCTGTTATTTGACTACGACTCTGGATTCTCTGTATGTACCTGATTGCCCCTGTGTTGACTATTGCTTGCCTGACTATTCTTAATAAATCCTGCATTTGGATCCACACTCAGTGTTATCAGTGTCCCCATCACGTTACACCCATTGAGTTTGAAAAAAAAGTTAGTCAGGTGGCGAAACCCTTGAAAGTTTGAGCAGCCATTTTACTATTCTCCAATGACATAGTAAATTAGAGCCGCAAGAACCACATACAACAATTAGACACTGTCGAGACTGACATTTAAATAATGCATTTTACATGAACTAAATAAGATTAAAGTCAATACAAAGCCTCCTAACACACTGATCACAAACATATTTAAGTAAAATACAATTATATGTGATTTGTAATTTTTAAAATAACCTTTTACTGATTTTCAGCATACATTATTTAGTAATTATTAGTCTAGAACTCTTTTTTTTTTTTTTTTACAGTTTACAGACAGCATTATATTAATTGACACCTGGAAACAAACCAATTATATGTCCTGCAAAAGAAAAACAATTGAGCATTAGTTAATATATTGACAAATGCAAATTAGACATGGTTCCTTACTGCAGTCTCAGTCATCATTTAGCATTGGCTGAGCAAAATAGATAAGATCTGACAACATGGAGGAAGAGTGATGAACAGCCCTGCGTAGGTATCGACATATGAAGACTCCGTCTGTGTGTGTGTGTTAGTAATTTCACTGTTTTCTCACTGGCGAAATGAACAGATTGAAATGCATGGGAGGGAAATCTCAATGCTGCCTCTTGCTTATTGTTGATATCACAAGATCCTGATCCATATGTTAAGCACAGAAGCAAGGCTGCATGATCTTTTTTTGGCCTTTTTAATGCTTTGCAGATGGGAAAGTAGAGATATGGATAGAGAGAGAGAGAGAGAGGATGAGAATAGGCAAAGGATCATGATGCAGGAATCAAACTCGGGTCACTTCGAGCGCTTTGAGTTAAATGCAGTGTTTGAAGAATAATAAAGTCCCATTCACACTGCGAGTGACACTCAATGATGTGTGCTGTTCAAAAGATGCAGATTTACAGATCTAATATAGTGATAGACATAACAATTTTCTACAACTGGTTGCATTTACAAACAGAAAAAGAAATAATTGTGTTTTTTTATCATAATCTTGTGTTTATTTGACAGCTGCAGCAAAAAAGAACTTCAACATTGAGACATTAAGAACTTAGCTTGCTTTTCATTTCATCTCTGTGAGCTCAGAAAACTATATTTTAAGAGTTTAAACCAGGGGTCTCAAAATCAAATTGGTGGGGGGGGGGGTCCATATCAGCGACTGACAATTCATGGGAGGGCCACTTTAACATTCAAGCACAACAAAAAAGTATGTATATAGTCACTTTTACTTTAACATGTTCAATTCAGCGAGAAGTTAAACATTAATGCACATTTGTATACAAATCTTAATATGCATATGAGGAAAATCTATTAATGAGACCATTTGAATCGAATATTAGTAAAACGATCATATTAACAGCACCAGCATAACGTGTAAGCCATGAAGAAGTGTTTGTACAACATAATAAAAGTTGTGTAAAACTCATTATAATAAAACGACCCTTGAATATTTACAAAAATAGAGCTTTAGCAAAAACAGAGCACTTACGCACATATATTTCAACGTTAAATTCAGCCTCAGAAATGACCTGCATGTGTGCTACTCTCGACTGCACACTGAAGGAAACCGAAAGTGACCCGGATATATAGTACAGTACTTTAAATGTTCACTAGGTGTGTGTGTGTTTGGGGGGGGGGTATGTTTAGGTGGACCGAATCCATAATATTTTGACGTCATTTGCAGGCTGGAGGGAGAAAAAGGGAGGGTCGCAAATGGCCTGTGAGACCCCTGGTTTAAAAGGCATGCATCAACACATTTTTTTTTTTGCTGTTGTTGACTGAGTAACTGAGCCACACGCTGTAAAGGCACTGCGCTCATTTTATCAGGGGGGCAGGGGTAGCAGCTCATTTGCATTTAAAGAAAACTAAACTGTCCATTGAAACTGAACTGAAATGTTTTCTGACACATTTTGGGGACTAAATTTTGTAAAAAGACCATAATAAGACCGCTTTAAGTGAAAACATTACTAATATGACTGCTGCAGTTGATGCTATTGCTCTGTTGTTAATCTAACGTAAAAACCCAACCCTTTGAAAAAAAAATTGAAAGCTGAGGGCTTTTTTTTTTTGATTAGTGGTTTTTCCACATTTGGATTGTATTTAATGTGTTTTGAATGCAAAGGCCACTTTATTTAAAGAAAAATAAATAGTGTTGACTTGTGATGCATGTTATGGATGTTTATTAAAAACAAGTTTAGCAATATCAATTGTTCCAGACCTTTGGCCTTGATAAAAATTCAGATTTGGACCTTTTAATGTAGACATTGAGAACCCCTGCCTCAGGTGAACGTTTATGAAAACAAAGTTAAAATGGGAAGGAATATTTTTTAGGAATCCTATTTCATACCTCATGTTTTAATTCAAAGGCACCGTGACCTTGCCTCCATGCTGAACTAGAGCAATTAGAATGTGAAGGACTACTGCAAAAATAAATAAATAAAATACATTCAGCAGCTCTTTCCATCAGCAAAAAAAAAACTCTAAAAGCACTTCTTTGCTCTGGATGATGAATACAATGCCATTACCAACCTGCAAGCTGGTAATTGGTTCAGCTATTCTTTCATCATTAAGCTGCTTGATCACGCTGGATAAATGGAACAACATTAAACAGCAATTGAGAGAGAGCTCTGACGTTCCTCCACTCAGAGCCAAGTGTTTATAAAGAGTGGAGACAGTAAAATGTGCTCATATTGAGACAGGCTCAAAGAAAAGCTTCCTCTGGCACGGACTTGCGAGACGGGGGTCTGAACTCTTGACCGATCTGCTCATATTTGTCCAGAGCAAACATGCTGACAGACAAAAGAAGCTGCGATTATGAGTTGAAATTAATAGAGATACTTTCAATTTCAGAGAGGATAAAAGCAAACAACAACAACAACAAATCTGAAAACTGATTACTGCGATATTATAATTCACATGATTCACAATAAATTAAAGCAATTGTGCTAAAGTAAATTGTTTCGGAAGGTACAATTTATATAAAACCATACCTGTCAACATTGGGATGTGAAAATACGGGACCCCCGAAGGAGGAAATTAGCTTTAAGTAATATAATAAATAACAAACTAGAGCATCATTTATTTCACAATTGACAGCAAGAACGAACATAGAAGCCTTGACAAATTGACAAGCAGCACCTAAATGTATTCCAAAGAATCAAAAACGCCAAAATGGGATGAATTTATACCGCATTTTGAAAATGAAGCCACTTCATATTCACTGATTATAAGTTCAGTATTACACAATGGTCTTTTCTTCACATTGACATTATAACACATTTAGCTCTGCGTTCTAGTCTGTTATAATGACTGTTTATATTTACAGTATATGCTTAACCAGCACTTTATCATGGTACTCAAACAATTTCGTTACTTCTCATATCTATAGTCTATTCGTTTTCATCTCCTTATTTAATATTTAGTAAACAAGTTTAGTCAAAACAAAACAAAAGAAAAAGTTATCTTTAAGACTTATCTTTAGATAGCTTCGATATGTGCACTGTTTAATAATTGTGCACAATACATACATGTAAATGTGTAAATAAAAACATATACAGTTGATTTAATTGTTGTTTATAAATCACACTGTGGTATACAGGATGACTTATAACAACACTGTAATTGTGACATAAATACTGTGTGTTTCATATTTACATTCAGTGTGGTCCTTTTCTATCCTACAATACTTTTTGAAGTGTTCCTTTTTTGCTCTGACAATGTAGCCATGTGTTATATGGTTCTGTTTACTTTGTTATTTGCACAACAGCAAAGTAATGCTGTGTATAGTGTTAAGCAGGAAAAAAACCCTGTACTGTATTTATTTATCAAAGATTTTTTTATAATTTGAAATGTTGTGCAACTTATAGTTTTAAGCAGGCGAAAAACCTGTACTGTGTTTTATTTATAAAAGATTTCATGCAGCTGTCATTTTTCGTGCAGCTGTTTATTTGTAAACAGGGAGGGAAACCCCTGTGTTTGAATTATATTTTGCTCAAAAATAAAGTTTTGATAAAGGCTTTAACCCTTAAGTAACCATTTATTGAAAAATACCGGATATATATCGTATACCGTCATTCCTTCTAAAATTACTGAGATATGATTTTTTGCCCATATCGCCCAGCCCTATAGATGAATTACCAACCTACGTCACACATGACGTCACACGGGTCCCCGGTTACAAAAAGAGACCGGTGGCAATAGCAAACAAGTCGTGTTGTGCAGTAGGATGCCAAATTCGAAAACGCAACTTTTACCGTACACCACACTGCTTTTAATGCTACTACAGACGTCTTTAGCTAAGAGGGAGCTGAATGAAGTGACGACATAATTAAAAATGCTGGACTCTGCAGTTCTCATGTTATATCAGGTAAGTTCACGCGATGCTGAATCATACACTTTACTGGTTTTTGATTGCAGCAATGATTTCAGCAAAAACAGTTAAATATGGTGAATTAAACTGCGAACAGAGTGAAACGTGAAAGTGTAAGTTATTAAGGTAAAGTTGGTTTTGTATTCACACATTCACTCAGTGACAACTTGTGACACACTCCCTATATTGTTTACCACGGCACTTTGAATCCTCTGTCTGAAATAACCTGCAAGTGTGACTTGAAAACAACATTAACACTGTTTATTTGACTGTGAACAATGTTGTAATTTGATAGTCATTCGCTGATAATTTGATTTCGCTGTTTAGAGTTTGCAAATAATACTTTTATGAATTATTGAGGAGAAATTCCGAATGTGCGAATATAAAACCAACTTTACATCTTTGTGTAAGTTCACATACCCTGCCATAAGTTCAGGTGTAGTTCGCTATCAGAATGCAGTAGTTTTGCATGCTGATGATTACCCAGGCATTGTATAACGTTTTTTCCTTGTCTTTGGCTTTTTAGCACTACATAATTTTGAATATGTTAATCATGGAACATTATTTCTTGCACATGACCACACATCTTGTTAAAACATTTGGAGCTTCAATGAGATTGTATATTTGGGTCTGGATGCTTGGTCATTTCATCTTATCCAGTATCCATTTTGAGGGTGCCATCGCAAATGGACCTGTCAGATGAATGCCGCTCACTTTATGTTTACTTATGTTTCACTTTATGAATGTTTACAAATTACAGATGGTAATTCATCTATAACAAACATTAGACAATTTTAAATAAATAAAAAGGTTCAGCCTATATTAATAGCCGATATAAAATTAAATCAAGTCATAAAATCTTGTTTACTATTAATTCACTGTATTTAAATATTGATTAAAGTTACTATAGTAATTTAGTGAAGGCGAATCTCTCATTTTGATCTCTTGTTTTGTTTGACAACAGAGCTGACACAATAAGAATCCACAGATCTACAATGAAAGCATTCGATTACTTTCGTAACTGTTTGTGCTCAA
This sequence comes from Danio aesculapii, assembly GCF_903798145.1. Taxonomy (NCBI): domain Eukaryota; kingdom Metazoa; phylum Chordata; class Actinopteri; order Cypriniformes; family Danionidae; genus Danio; species Danio aesculapii. The sequence goes on along the minus strand of NC_079442.1, from coordinate 41,052,639 downwards.
TTAACACAAAATGACTTGTGTTTAAAATAAAACACACCAAGAAGGATATTTTTACATTTTATTAAGTGTATTTGTCTGTTCAAAAACACACCCAAACTCAAAAGTGTCCACTTTTGCTTTTCTTCACATCGCGTGTACAGAAGCTGATCTGGGAACAGTGTCTTTATATAGAGCGCCTATGTCAATCAGCACCGTTAATATTTGATTGACTGATTCAGAGGGTGCATAGAAAGGGCAATGGTTGACCCATAGTTTTAATGCAATGGGAGTGATGCACCCGTTTTAATAATAATTTCAACGTGCTTTCAAGCCAATATAAAACGACAGCATAATTCTCTTGAATAGCTCTTGCAATTATATCACATGTGAGATTGGCTCTTTGATGCTACTTTCACTTTTCATAGAAATATTAAAAATAAGGGAGAAATACGGGAAAACACTTAAACAGGATGACAGCAGGATAGAATGGTAAAGTACGGGAGAATCCCGGCAAAAACAAGATGGTTGACAGGTATGTATAAAAGTAATCACAATAAATCAAAATAAAACTGGGTTTAAGTGAATTATTTTAGTATTAAGTTAGTAAATGATTGAGCCACAATATATAAAAAAAACATAAATGAAAGCTATATGTTATAAATTACTATATTTCACATAAATAAAATAAATATGTTTTAATAAATTCATTTTAAATATAATTTTTTTAATGAATATAATATGAATAGTGGCAGATTAAAATAAGATACTGTGAACAACAGTCTTCTTAATTTGTTTTATTGTTTGTTCATTACTGGGAAAAAAAGACACAAACGTTTAGGCTTGGAGCCTTCCTCAGTGTGTAAAGCAGTTCAATTCCTCCAGCCACTTTTTAAAGTCACTGGTTATATTGGCTTCATTCATTAGCCAGTATTCAATTACTTGCTAGAATCATTAACTCATTATTCCCATTTAAATACTAGACAAATTCCGAATAATCTATATAAAACAACACCACATCCACTAATGGGTTACATCACATATTATCATAATCAAAACTAGAATTACCCATGATATCTGCATCATCATTTCACAAATTCAGTGGGTGAAGTGACTGAATTGAATGTTTTTATTTTTCCCAGTAACGAAAGTAACATTAGACAAAATGACAAAACTGTCTGAATTCATATTGAGTGTCTTGTTAAATCACTGATAGCAATGATGTGATTTGGCCTCATCTGCACATTTGTGCTTTATCTCCTTCACCTGCATTGCTGAAACCCACAGAAACTCCAGTGCAATGAAGGCAGACAGCGTTGTCGCCAGAGCGGCCAGAGTGATCTTTAATGCCCTCGCCAACTTCAGTGTGAGCACACAGTAATATTCACTACTCACTACTCTTGAGTACTCTTTTACTCAACTTGCACAACATTTTTAGGCAAGTAATGGTACTTTTACTTGAGTATGATTTCTATGTACTCCTTCCACCACTGCAAGTAGCTTTTTTACATAAATGACCAACCAAATTAAACGAATTAACAAAACACTCCACCTGCATTAACTAACCAGCAATGCTTCATATGAGTTAATCAGTTTAGCCCAGATGTTGGGAAGAATTGTGGGCCATTTGCCACAGAATTGCTCTAAGCTCGCAGCCTATTAATCAGCCCTGAACAAGACGCACAACCCAGCTGTGTGTGAGACGAGACGCCAGCGTCCTCCATCTGATCTCACCGAGGACACTGTCATTCCACGAAATTACACACAAGTGCCACGCTCTCATTCAGTATTCAAGCAGAGCTATAACTCAAAGACCTGTCTCATTTGCTCTTAATCTATATGCATGCTCCCTTTCTTCAGGTCTGGCTCGACTTGTCACAGCAAGAGATGATGATGACTTTTTGTATGTTTTTTCAGTTTGGTTTAGCCTGGATCACAGTGTTTTTTGACTTCTTTGGCACAGCGAAGCTTTATTTGCCAGGTATTTTCACACACACGAGGAATTTGTTTTCGTGACAGAGCAAAAACAGATAATAAATATTTAGTAAATATACAAATTGACAAGTGTATGTACAGGTATATTACTACAGTGCATCCGGAAAGTAATCATAGCGCTTAATTTTTTATGTTACAGCCTTATTTCAAAATGGATTAAATTCATTTATTTCCTCAAAATTCTACACACAATACCCCATAATGACAATGTGAAAAAAGAAATTGTTGCAAATTTATTACAAATAAAAAAGCTGAAAAATCCCATGTACAAAAGTATTCACAGCCTTTGTTTGCTCAATACTTTGTTGATGCACCTTTGGCAGCAATTACAGCCTCAAGTCTTTTTTAATATGATGCCACAAGCTTGGCACACCTGTCTTTGGGTATTTTTGCCCATTCCTCTTTGCAGTACCTCTCAAGCACATATCACAGATGTACAGCCATTTTCAGATCTCTCCAGAGATGCTCAATAGGATTTAGGTCTGGGCTTTGGCTGGGCCACTCAAGGACATTCACCGAGTTGAGAAGCCACTCCATTGAAATTTTGGTCGTGTGCTTTGGGTCATTGTCCTGCTGAAAGATGAACCATCGCCCCAGTCTGAGGTCAAGAGCATTCTGAGGCCGGTTTTTCTTCAGGATGTCTCTGTACATTGCATTCATTTTTCCCTCTATCCTGACTAGTCTAGAATCCCCACAGCATGATGCTGCCACCACCATGCTTCACTGTAGGGATGGCATAAGCCTGGTGATGAGCGGTGCCTGGTTTTCTCCAAACGTAACGGCTGGCATTCACTCCAAAGAGTTACATTTTAGTCTCATCAGACCAGAGAATTTTGTTTCTTATGGTCTGAGAGTCCTTCAGATGTCTTTAGGCAGATTCCTGGTGGGGAGTGGCTTCCGTCCGGCCACTCTACCATACAGGCCTGATTGGTGGATTGCTGCACAGATGGCTGTCCTTCTGTAAGGTTTTCCTGTCTCCACAGAAGAACGCTGGAGCTCAGACAGAGTGGCCATCAGGTTATTGATCACCTCCCTGACTAAGGCCCTTCTCCCCCGATCACTCAGCTCAGATGACCGGCCAGCTCTTGGAAAAGTCCTGGTGGTTCCAAACATCTTCCACGGATAATGGAGGCCACTGTACTCATTGGAGCATAGAAATTTTCTGTAACCTTCCCCAGTCTTGTGCCTGAGACAATCCTATCTCAGAGGTCTACAGACAATTCCTTTGTCTTCATGCTTGGTTTGTGCTTTCACATGCACTGTCAACCCTGGGACCTTATTTAGACAGGTGTATGCCTTTTCAAACCATGTCCAATCAACTGAATTTACCACAGGTGAACTCCAATTAAACTGCTGAAACATCTGTTTAAAAGCTCCCCTGTCCCGTTTACTTGCGTGCAGCAACCGTGCCTGGAAACGCAACTGATGCGGTCGTTTCTCTGTGATATAGATAAACAGTGCTTATGCATGCACAGTCCTGCTACATTCAAGAGCTCAATATTTTTTTTCGTAAGCAGCAGTGGTTGCCGTTCTTACTTTAACCATTCTTTGAACAGTTTATTTATGAGCCTAATGTCAACCATGTGCGTATAATTATCCTTTCATTATTGTACACGTAATGTTTTTCACTGGCTTTCTTTGGCCTATAGTTATTTTTGTTTATGTCGTTTAATTATCATCCTTTACAATAACATTGCTTTAATAGAAGATTAACTCTCCATTTATCTATAGTGAAGTAACAGGTGATTTGGGAGCTTTAGCCTGGACAGACTGCTATGTATATTTCTGGATACTGTACATGAGAATAATTAAAAAATATATTTTTTGTTTTTTAAGAACATTTTTGTTGAATAAAAAGTTATATTTTACTTGTTTTGACCATTTATTTAAAATTTGTGGCAAGGAAGTAATTATTTTGGTGTGGCCAGAGACAAAAAATGGTAAATCCTTAGTGCTAAGGCCTAAAAAGTCAAATAAAACTAATTGCAATGTGATACTATGAAACCATAATCCATTTGGTCATGATCATTGAGCAAGGTCACAAAACAGTTGACAGAGGAGGCATGTAGATATAACACAATATCTAAATCAAGTAATTTTAGCGTGGCAAAGTCAAATCTATGCATACAAAATATATTGTTATATGTTGTTTCCCAACAACAAAATTGTGACTAGCGAAAATGGTAAGTGGCTAGTAACGTTGGAAAACTACTAGCCACAGTGGCTGGTGATAAAAAAAAAAGTGTATATCAAGCCCTGGTTACAAAAATTAAAGCAATTAAAAAACAAATACATTCATTTTCTTTTCGGTTTATTCCCTTTATTAATCTGGGGTCAACGGAGTGGAATGAACTTATTTGACAAATTTAGCTTACTCAATTCACCTATACCACTTGTTTTTGGACTTGTGGGGAAAACCGACGCGAACACGGGGAGAACATGCAAACTCCACTCAGAAATACAACTGATCCAGTTGGGGCTCGAACCAGTGACCTTCTTGCTGTGAGGTGATTGTGCTACTCACTGCGCTGCCCAAAATAACAAATAACAGAATTAAATAAAAAACATAATAAAATAAGAAGTATAGTCTTTCAGTTTACTTCTGTGCACTTTTAATGTCATAACGCAAAGATGACATCAGTATCTGATTAACATACATGACTTGCTCAATTATTATGAATGACGATGAGGAAAAAATGCAAAGAATTAGAAAACAGAAAATTGATTTTGATGTCCGAGTCCATTTAGCAGTATGTGAAATTACAGCCTTCAGCAAATTATAGCTTTTACAAGAAATGTACCTTCAAATGCACTTCAAATGCTTCATCCGATGTCCATTGATTTTCAGCATAGAACTGAAGCAGTGAGAAATATTGTGCAGAAGTACACAGCATTGATCTGTGAAATACGCTCTACATTCTACAAAAATAAAGAGAAATCTAATAGAGAATTCTAACAGTAGAATACATTACCCATAAAAGGACAACAAATACTACAAATATGAACACTTTCCAACTGTAATAACAATGCTAAATATTTCTTGAGCACCAAATCAAAGTATTAGAATGATTCCTTAAAGTTCCAGTGAATTTGTTTTTGGTTTTTTAGGTGTTAGTATCAGTATGTTAAGTCTTAAAAATATATAAACTAGATGTAGAAATCTTTATTCTGAAAGCAACCCAACAGTACAGCACAGTATGTGTCCAATCTTTCAGTTTTTAATACCCATGTTCCTCAGTGCTTGAATTTCAGTCTATCAATCAAACCTCTGACAAACTGCGCAGGCCTTTCACCTCACATCACTCTTATGAAACACAACCACCGCAGTGAAATGAAATAAAAATAGGCAGAGACAAACAGAACAGAAACAGAACAATAGCAAAACACAATTTCAGCAAAATCAATAATTTCTTTGAGCAACAACTGTTGATGTCAGTATGAGTATACAGTATTTTGAGAGTACAGTATACTGTATGTATGCTTGGTAAACTAAATTGTAAGGTATGAGCGAGTGTGTGTGTGTGCATGTGAATGAGGGAGTGTTGCGATGCGGCTGGAAGGGCACCTGCCACATAAAACATATGCCAGAATAAATGGCGGTTCATCCCACTGTGGCGACCGATGATAAATCAGGGACTAAGCAGAATGATAGTGAATGAATTATCTGTAAAACACCATGGCTTTAAAGGTGCGTTCGACTTCATGCAGCGATGCGCAGGCCGATCAAAAACGGTCTTAAAGACGTGCATGCCGGTTAGAAATTTTGTCCGGCTTGACGCTGCGCAGACGCCACGTCACATGTGGCATCAAAGTACCACGACAGCACTCTGAGATCAGACAGCAAACTCAGACGGTGCAGATCGACTGCAGGAACTGCGATGATGACACAGATATTACATGATTGGCTGGATTCACTACATGACAACAACCTTGTGTATTTCAATTTTTTACATTTTTTTAACAAATTCCATCTCACAAATTTCAAATCCAACAATTAACTTTCTATACCATATCTATCTTGTATTTATCATGCTTATTAAAATACTATAAATATTTTACTGCAGTGTTAGGCTAGATTGCTTGCACATGTTTATTCTGCCTTTTCATACAGACTATTTACTGCATTCAGCTCCACATACGATTTAAATGATATATTTTGGTGAATAACCAAAATATTAAATGTAGTAAGTCCTGACAGGTCTATTTCAGGCCTGTAATAAGACAATGATCGTCATTGATCCTGACACCCTAAAGATTTCTTAACAAATTAAGTTAAAGGACTACAGTAATTTATCGAATAATTATAAAATTATTTATATGATTATAAAATGCTTGTTTTCCTGTCAGGTCTTTGCACAAATTTTCAAAGTAACATTGATCTACCTTGCTCTTTCTATTTAAAGTGTAGCTCACTTATTTTAGGAATGTCCTTCTGTTCAATCTTTTTGGATTAAAGTTCTTTTTTAAAATCAAAAATAATCCAAAAATAATTAAATATTATCCAAAATAATCTTAATCATTGTTTAAGACTTAATCAAAACACTTTGTATTGGAAAGTTTATATCTATAAATTTAAATAAATGTAAACCCCTTTTTAGCATATTCAAACAAGAAGTATTAGCCTAAAAAGTGATGTTTAAACTCCTAGAATTTGTGCTTATTGCTTTGTCTTTAATAGGTCTATTCATTTTTGTTTATATTACCAGATCATTTCCCCTTATTTCTCTCATGCGTTTGTTATACATTTAATTAACAATTCCCTTATTGTTTAAAAATCAATTTAAACAATAAATCTTTTCTGTAAATCTTTTTTAGCTATGAATAAAAAAATAAATAAAACATTATGATGACGCCATTTGATTGGCCATCATGACTGCCCAACTTTGAGCCCCGAAGTGTCCGGCTTGACAGCCATGTTTTCAACTCCTTCCCCACCTGTGCTCGGCTAATCTCGCTGACAACCGGCTGCAGCCACGCTTAAAGTCGAACGCACCTAAAGTTTCTTTGATCTTTTGACATATTAAAAGTCTCATAAAACTTTAAAAGGTTCTTCAAAGCAACGATAATCAAAGCAAGTATTTAAAGTTGCAACTCTTTTGGTTAAAAATTACATGACATCTGTAAACACAGAAGGAGTCCTGTGTCACATGAGCAGAGCTGAAGGATTATTGCCTTTTATGACAATAGCTGAAATAAATAGTGGATTGCAAAAGAGAACAAGTGCTGAACAACTTTAAAAGAACAATTTTCTTAAATTAAATTTGAATGACAATTACAGATTATCTGTGAATGTAACATTAATCAGTCCATAGAGGTTTTAGTGAATTCAGTGGATCTTTTTTTTTTTTTACAAGATTTGTGTGTATTTTCACAGCAAAACAAAACATTTCCTAGCAAAATCCTAATAAACACTATTCATGTAGTAATTAAATGCTGATGCAATTTTAGAAGAAAGTATAACAATAATAAAAGCATGGCTTGGTGTAATATAAATCTAACTGTGCTTGATAGATTGGTCCACAGATTTACGTTAATACTTTTTTCCCTCAGATGGTCAGATCAATAGTTACCTGTTCAGTTCACATTCTCCAGTGAAAATTCTTATTTGGGTCAAACTGTCAAGGCGTAAAATCTCAAAGTACAGTATCCACACCGGTGCTGTGACAGCCACACACATAAACAGCAAAACATTAGATTCAAACGCTATGAGGAGCTGTGCCAATGTTCAACCCACGTGAAGATTATATTTCCACAAATAACTCCAACTGCGAAATGGCAGAATATATGCACTGCAGCTTTAATCAAGCTGTGAAAAATACTTGTTTGCCAACTAGTTACCATGTGACATCACAAGGCTACATAGGTCTGCCTCCAAAAAATAGGCCCCGCCCACTTGCATTCAGTCACTCAATGATTGACACTTGCCTCTCGCAGCTTCAGTACACCTGATGCAAGCATTGCATTACGTTGTGTCAAAAGCAAAACGACAAAAATGTATATTTTCAGTCAGTCAGTCAGTCAGTCTCTGATCAGTGAATTTTTTGATGTTTTCCTTGACATTAGATTCAAAGTAGACTTTAAAAAAGTCAGATGTTTTATGTCAAAAAAATTTATTGTATTAAATTGCGATTAATCTTTGCCCAGCACAAAAAAAAAAATAATCCAGGACAATTCGGACTCGTACAGTAGCAGAGAACAGAAGGTAAATGCTATATTGGCTTCTGTGTTGAAGCATCAGTCTCGGTGCACTCAGTCAGTCAGCTCTCTCTTTATTCTATGAAAGCAACACAGAGCCAAACTCTTGACTGTACCTGTCTCTCAAGCCTCTTGATACATCAAGTCGCTGAACTTCTTGTGTCTTTAATAGAGAAATGCAGCTCAAGTCTTGGCAGACTGTGGAACGTCGTGTCAGCCATCAGCCCACTTTCATGAACTTCATGAAAACTTTTAACTCAGCCTTTATCAATCTCATCAACTTTTCAAACTTACACTGACAATGCAGTTTGAGCAGTGCATGAAAAAAGAAAGAAATGCGAGTAGAGATTTCCAAAAAAAAAAAAAAAAATATATATATATATATATATAGGTTGTAACTGTATGCTATGGGTGGATGCCAGTCTTGTGTAAAATTCAGAATTGCAGAGTTGACATTGTGTATAAACAGTTTGTTGTTTTGTGGTTTTTCACCATTATTAGGACAGGACAGTGACGATTACACACAGGAAAAGCACACAGGAAAGCATTGGGAGCAGAGAGATGGGAAGGATCGGCAAAGGACGTCGAGCCGTGAATCGAACTCTGGTCGATGCAAGCTCCTCAGTCCCATATGTTAGTGCACTTAACCACTAGGCTATTGGCACCAACTATAAACAGTCTGTATATAAAGATGGTATCTTTTTGATATTTTAACTGTCATTGTATACTCTGTCATAGTGTTATAACAGACCACGTTAAAAAGTTTATTTTAAAAAGTAGTTCATTAAAGTTAATTAATTAATTTACTGTATATTAGGGCTGCACAATTCTGGCTAAAATGAGAATCACAATTAAATCATGGTCACATTTTTTCACAATTGTGTAGATGTAATATAAAGGTTAATATGAGTATGGTATTATTATTGTTAATTCTCAAACATATGGTAAAACAACAATAATAACATTAGCACTATGTATAGGTCTACTATTGGTTAAAATTCTACATTTTGTATAGACTTGAAATGACTTTAAAACATCCTGGTTGTTAATGCAAAGTAAAGTGATGACATCAGAATATAATTATTCATAATTCTGAAGTTTAATTATTATGTTTGAGACTTTGAGAACATTATTAGTCCTTTTTTACTGGTAAAATGAGGCATTTGTCATTACCAGATTCCCTCTTGCATTATATTCAACATTATATAGGCAAGAGTAGTAAAACTGACACTGTAAACATTTATTTTCATGCACAACACTGTGTTCACTATAAAAAAAAAAAAACATATTAAATGCTTGTCGCAATCATACACTGTAAATTCTAACATGTTCAGTTTACTTAAAAAAAGTTTGGAAACCGATTGCCTTATTTTTGCAATATAAACTTACAAGGAAATCTTAAGTTTAGTTAATTATTGCTTTAAAGTAAGAAACCTAAAACTTCTAAAGTAAACTAACTGGTAAAAATCAAGTTAGTTTAATAGAAAATTCTAGTTAACATACTCTTGAATATTTAGTAACCTTACTTAGGGTTTTATAGTAAGATTACTTTATTAACTCTATTTAACTAATACTGTTATACCACGTTCAGTTAACATCTTAAATGCTAGTAGTGTCAACATTGTTTTAATCCACCATTTTAAGTAAAGTCAACTAAAGAAACTACGTGCAATCGGTTTCCACATTTTCTTCAATTAAACTGAACATAAAATATGTAGTTCAACTTACAAGTAATGACATTATACAGGTCTTAAAATGTAAACATTTTATTTTACAAAAAGAGCAGTTTCACAATAAACAGGATATTTTAGCATGACAAAACACTTGTACACAATACATTTTTGTAAAAATCTGTTCTAAAGAGCACTAAAGTGCTGTAACAGCAATGCAGACAAAAATATAATTTAAAAAAAAAGTACAACCCCCAAGCTTACTAAAATGTTTGAAATTCTATCTATATATCTCTATCTAAAATACTTGGGGGGGGGGGGAAGAAACTTAAATTAGTGTAATTAAACATGCCATTGCACCAGCACCTTTAAACATGGCAGCAAATAGACACTCACAGAGGAACAGATGTTTAGCTTTAAAGCTGATTTTTTTAGACTGTGAAGTTTAGATTTTCCTACAGAAAATATCACATTAGTATTGTCAAAAGAATTGAGTTTGGTACCAGTACTGAATTTTGGTATAAATCAATACTGAAATATTAAAAACATCCATTTCCCACCAATATTTGAGCGCTACTGAGCTTGTTCTTAAACACCGCTGATTGGCCACTGTGTTCACATGCACAGTCCAAACAAAGTTACACAGACACTGAAGCATTTCAAAGCCATGTCGATCAGCTGATCTGTCTATAAGCTGGCGACATATGAGCTATCTGCTGATGGATCGACTAATCGACAGTGCTTTGAAATAATCCAGTGTCTTTGTATCTTTGCACCTGGTGAAGAATGGTAAAAACAATGAACTTCATAGCCAATCAGTCATATCTGTTGAGCATGTGAACACAATGGCCAATCAGTTCTTGCAATGTTAGTGGGAAATCGACACTTTCTTTTTTTTTTTTAATTTCAGTACCGATTGGTACCAAACTCAATACTTTTGACAATCCTATGAATCACATTACATTTTTTTAGGTAAAAAATGTGTTTTAAACACCAAAATGCTGCAATTCTAAAATGTAACACTGCAAACAGCAACATGGCAAAAGCAAACAAGCAAAACAATGTTTTTTAACTGTTTGTAAATCCTTTAACAGAACCTTTAAACATTAAACACAGCAGCATATAGGCACTCGCAGAAAAAAAAAAACACATTAAGCTTCCCTCCCAGCTAAAGCAACACACGTTGAGTAAATACGTTGCTTGTAGTCTTTGGGTAGTCCGAATTCAGTGCGTATATCAAAGCAAAAAAGCAGACATACTGCGTGTGGCAAAGTAGGGACATCATCCATAACCACTTTTCCTTCCAGTATAATGGCCCACATTGCATCTACATTGAGGTCCTTTAGACATCTTCACACAAGACAATCAGCAGGCCAACATCTACTGCACTGAAGTCAGACTCTACATCCACATCCTATGAATAGAGAAAGAAAAATAAGTAAAGTTTGATATTCTAAATGACACTAATAAAGCATGTAGTGGCTAGGAGACCAAAAGCATAGGTGAAAAACATTACAATTCCTTGTGCTTAATTTGGTAATACTTCAGTATAGGGACCAATTACTCTATTAACTAGTTGCTTATTAACATGACTATTTAAATCTACACACATTCACAACTTAATTAAAATCAAGCACTTTTTTTCAGGATCTATTTTCCCCCCCAAGACCAACAAGCAAAGTCAGTCAAAAATAAGCAGCTGCAGGAGGCTTCACTCAGTGTCCATAGTGTACAATAAATTAACTACATTAACTAATCAAATGCTTCTTATAAGAACGCCTTGCTTTGCTACTCCTTCAATGTAGACCAACGTAATAGATTTGCCTGTACTGTTCCTACTAGGGTTGTCATGATAATGGAATTTGGTACCAATCGATATTGAAATTTAAAAAAAAAACATCCATTTCCTGCTAATGTTTGAGCACTGTTGAGTGTTATTTCTGTTGAGCATGTGAACACAATGGCAAAACAGTACTGTTTAAAAATGTGCTCAACAGTGCTTAAAATGTTTTTGAATATTTCTGCATCAATTGGTACCAAATTCCAGTATCGTGACACCCTAGCGCCTACTCCTCCATATAACAAATATTGTTTGCTCCAACCTTAAAACATAACACTATTCTATAGGAACTTTCAATTTTTTAAATTAAAGAAACACTGTAATGTAATAACAAACTGCATTAAAAGTACCTTTTAAACATTTTCAAGAAATTAAATGCAAATGTGTGAGAGACCATTTGGTGCTACAAAATCAATATATTTTGGGGGAAAAAATTATAATAAACCGAGAACCGATTCATGAATGCACTTGGTTTTGCTAGATTTAAGCTGTCAGTCAAGTTTGCATTATTCAGCACACTGATTTCCAATTTATTAATAAATATTTATTTTAGAGAAAAGGGATGTTTTACTATGGCTTTTGGAGCAAGGGTGCAGCCATCTACAATAACAGTGGGTGACTTCACAGGGTTGGCTATTATACGGAGCATTTTTTTGACTTTGTGGCTTGTAACACTATCTTTTTACATCTTAATCCAGCAGGTTCTTCCAACAGAAATTATATTACTTTGAATATATTACATAGCTATTACACTTATTAAAAACTTTATTTTTCAAGCTAATATTCCTCTTTTTTAAAACAAGTGTGTTTAAAAATTAAATAAATGCATTTATTACTTCACTGGCCTATGAAGTTAACTGACCCTGTGACGTCACAAGTTGCTGTATTTGCATCATGGCAATGCTTTTGCTCCAAAGGCCATAATAAAACATCCCTCTAACTTTCAAACACTTACATTAATTGCATTTGTTTTATTTATTTATTTTTCATAAAATTGGAAGTGACTGGAACTGGAATGACTGCTTCATTTCCAGTCTAAGAAAGCAGAAACAATAATATTACTTACAAAACACATCCAGAAAAAATCTTTAGACTCATCCCTCAAAAGGACTGAAAGACCCGGAAGAACTGATGTGCGGACAAGCATTACATCAGATGACTGTGAAGAAGTAAAGACAGTTAGACATGCATTAAAGACCAGTAGAAACAATCAAATGCAAATTATGATTCAAAGATGATGTCCCAAAAATACCTTTGAATAAACTTGTTGCAAAATCTCATCTAGTTTTCTTCTGCAATTTCCTCCTCTTTTTGAAAATTTCAAACGAGCAGTGTGTCCAATGCAGCGTTGAACTCTGATCTTAAATTTCTTCCTAATATTAGAGTGAATTCTGCAAAGATCTAATCAAAAACATTATTAGTCATTAATAACATTCAAACACACAATTTCACAAAATTACACAAAGTTTTGAAAAGGAAACAAACCCTCTGCAGCACTTATATCAGCTGGTGTTTCCTTTATGACTTCCTTCTGGATGTCACTGTTGTGCACAAAAACGTGAAGTGTTATTGACAGGGCTAAGCAAAATTTTAAAACAAAGAAAACCGTAATCAGAAACACATGCAATCATACAATGAAATTCCATTAAGCAACAGATGTAACATTTTAATAGTGTTTAAAAAGTTGTGCACTCTTTTCTGATGTGCAGGTGCAAAACTTACATTTCCACTGCATATCAGCTCACAAACTGATAGTCTGAAATAAAAAAAAAATTAATAAAGGGTATAACGATATTACAAACCAAATACCACTCAACAATATGCATCACAATATTCAATGCTACAATCCAAACAACACTGTAATTGTTTAAATGTATTTGCCCTAAATAAGTGAAACCTTCTTTAAAAGTGCAAACAAACAGGATTGGCAAAGCCCGTTTATACTTTTAAAGTTTCTTAACAGTAACTTTGCTTATAACAAAGGCTTGTTGATGCCATTGTGTGACATTGAGCTAACAAAGGGATGTTTCTGTGTTTGGTCATACGAGTCATCATAAGTTAACAGCTACCATTTCATCACTAACGTATCCGTCACACATATTCAGTCGCGTCTGGTCAGATTTGTCATTACAGCAATACAAAAACACTCCATTGGGGTAAACGTAACTGGAATAATTCTTCAAAACGGCATGAAAAAAGATAAATAATATATATTGCGATTTTTACAATATATGACTTGTCTGTGTTCTTAAACCTCTCTCGCATTTTCACAAGTTTAACTTTTAGTTTCATAGGGATTGTTAGCATAAGCACCCTTTAGCATCATGTGTAAATATGTATCTGCCTCATACGGTGACACGAATCGTAACCACATTGAAATCCTAAATTACTAACGACACTTACGGGTCCATTTTGAGCTGAAACTGCTTTAAAATGTTGTAAAAGTTCCGGCGATCGTGGGAAAAAAAAGCGACTGGTCTGGTCATGAGAAAAGCGACTGGTCTGGTCATGAGCCGCTCGCCGACGGCGGACCACAGCTGATCTCCTCACCTGCTTCAGGTTACTTCTTAAATTAATCTTTTTTTAAAACACGCATATTTTCGTCACAACAAGTGTCACTAAAGTTCAACGGTAACTACTGTATTTGTAATGCGGCCAAAAAGGTTTCGTTTTCTTTTCTTAAAATGCCCTACAGCTGTGTTAACGTTACATCTATTTGAATGCATTGCGCCACGCAGTGTTGCCAGATGTAGCTGACTGATTCCAACCCAAAACAGCTCTAAAACCCGCTGAAAACCAAAAAACACCGTCCAAAAATCTGGAGAATATTATAACCTGTTTTGAAGTTGAGGAGCGGGGCGAGGATGTCGTGTCCTTGGGAGATCACAGCCGTTGTAAGCTTTGCAAGTACACGATCAAATTCAAAACCGCCCAATCTGGCAACACTGAGCGCGCTCTCGCTCTCTCAGTGCATCATTTGAAATGGCGCGCCCGCTCTTTAAGAGCATAACGTCCACTTAACAAATTATTTCTACAAATTATTAATAGTTATTAAAAGGAACTAGGAAGCTGAAAATAGCTAATCTAGTAAAGTAGGCAGTATTGCAAATAATGTGCAGAGGTCAAAACGTTTAGTCACAACATCATGGGCTAAAAACTAAGTTCACAAAACAGAAAACAACACAAGTGCAGGAAATAAACAGATTACTGATACTATACAAATAAAATCAAAGTAGTAATTAAAATGAAAAGTTTACCTTGATTTACTGCAGTACATCTTCTCAATATGAAATCCTGTCCTTCGATGATGGTGCTGGGTTGGGTTGTGAATCGAGATGGGGGATGGGAAATCACCAGCCAGTACGCATGCGTAACAGCATGACTTAGCCCTTACAAGCAATTTTACTCAAATTACATTAGTTATGGGAACTTTATACCTTACTATGTCAGTAACACTAATACATTTCTAGTAAACTCAACAATTTGCTCAAAATTAAGTAAACACACTAGAATTTTCATAGTAAGGAATACTATTCGCTTTTACAGTGTAACTTTAAAATGCGATATGATCATGTAAATTATGTGTACGCTTTCGGTTTCACTTTCACTGCGGAGTGCGGCTCATGTTATAGCTGCCATCACTTTGAGTTCAGTTTGCAACAAACTGAACGTTATTTGTAACTTCATTACCAGTTATCAACAGCCTATGCAGGTTCTGTTCACCTTAAGCAGACATCATTGGGCATGCGCGCGTCTTCTCGGTAGTAAACAAACAGTGCGCCAGCACTTGTGTGATTTTGCAGCCACAAATACGTCATTAAATGAAAACATAAACGTCATTTTTGAGTGAATTACACCTTATAAATACAGTATGTGACACTTTTAACACCATTTGGAGGTGTCCATGTTGCTGAGCAACGTATTTAAAACAATGTAAAGACTTGTGCGACCACCTTTACGCTTCTCTCCTGACCATGAAAATATAATTGGCTGAATCGTAGAAAAGCTGAATTAAGATCATGTGTAGATTCGATTCGAGATCGTGATCTTTTTTTGATTAATCGTGCAGCTCTACTCTATATATATTCATTATCTAATAATCAAATTTTACTTCTATTTAAATTGAAAACTGAATGCTGCATAGCCCACACCTGAGTGGTTGGTCCAAGTCAAAAGTCTCTTACTAGATCATGAGATCAGTTAGAAAAGTAAAGCATATATCTCCTTAACAAGCTACACAATCTGCAGCATCAGGTAGGGGAGAGGTTATGCACTAGACTGTTTAATACTTGGAAAACACTAAAGAAAAAGAGCAAGAATCTTTTTGGAAACAGTGTTATGTTTGAACCTGATGCAAAGTGGAGGTGGTGGTTTTATCAGTATTGTGTGAACTGTGAACCACTGTCTGTCTTTGTCTCTCTCTCACACAGACACAGACACACACACACACAAACACACGCACACACACACGCACATGCACACGCACACACACACACACACACACACACACACACACACACATACACACACACACACACACACACACACACACACACGCACACGCACACACACACACATACACACAGGATAAGTCTCTCTCGGTTCTAATCAGTGCAGGAACCAAAAAGAAAAAAGGCCCCTGGAGGCTGTATATTTGGGAAGCTTCACTTCACCGTAAGGGGAAGAAAAAGAAAAACATTGTTTATGAACTCAGTCCAAGCAGCAAAGTGCTCCAAAACAGATATACAGATATTCTTACAGCAGGAGAACTTTACAGGCTGACAAAAACATTTTTCCATCTTCAAGCTAAAGCATATAGTGAAAAGCGCAGTGATTTAATCTAACTTCTCCTTTAAAACTGCTAAAGTAAAAGTAATAGCGTCTCCAATTATTGGCACTCTTTTTAACACGGAAAAGCAAACCGAAGACCACAAAAGTGCAAAATAGTTTTCTAACTGCTTTGGTTGCTGGTGGTTTACAAGTGAAATAATCTCTCACACAATCTCATCTAAACCAGAAGACTCTGTAAAGAAACTGTAACGAATTTATATCTTTTGATATCTCTAAATTTAATCATTCAACAGACAATATTTATCCAAAGCCACTAACAAATAGGGCTGGGGCGATATTATATCGAATCACAATAAAATTTATGTCAATATCAATGATAAGCTCTGGACTTTTTTACTATACTACATTGATCTAAGAACCAATTACACATCAGAAATGTGCAACAATGGGAATCTAAAATGTACAGAATTTTATGCCTCTGAAAATTTATTGTCAGAATATTTTATGCTGTTTACCCAGGGGTGCAAAAAGGGGGTATGCAGTATATTCGGTGCATAGGGGCGCCACACATGGGGGGCGCCATTGTGCCAAAACGATTTTTGAAATTATCCTTATTAAAAGTTTCTAATAATAAAAATAAATAAATATTTTTTGTTAAAAATGTTTATTTTGCATTTTATGCGAGTATAATATTGTATTTTATTGAATAAAAAATGATACCATGAGTTGCATACGTTGGCACACACGTTTTAATTCAAAATCATTTAACACAATAACATGCAGTCACAATGTAAAGTGTTTATGTAGATGTAACTTTAGATTTTTTACATTTTTATCTAAATAAACTGTCAAAACATACATACAGTACAGTTGAGGTCAAAAGTTATAAGACTAATCTGAACATTTTTTCTTTATTTTTTATCAATTAATTAATTATTTTGCCAAAATAAGAGGGATCACACAAAATGTATGTTTATGTAAGTACAGACCTGAATATATTTCAGATAAAATAGAAAATAATATTTGGATTAAAAATTCCCCTATATGAATTTTATTTACTTGATTATAATGATTCATAATAAGTCACAATGAGTCATAATATTCAAAAAAATTTTGGAACTGAAATGTTTATTAATCTTTATATCAAGATCTATTTTTATACCATATACATATTGTTATAAATGTATTATCTATCATATTGATACATAAGGCCTTTTGTTAACTTTTTTTGCAAAACTTGAATTTTTTGCGGCTTCAGTCATTGTTGCAGTACTGTTTTAAATCTGGAAGCATTAACAACTTATATTGAAATGTATATCGTTATCGTTCAATATGGAAAATAATTATCGAGATTGCATTTTTGCCATATCGCCCTGCCCTACTTACAAGTGAGGACAATGAAAGCAACAACAACTATGTCATATCCTAGTTAGTCTAATCCAATACACAATAAATACACATATCTTCAATATAAGACACATTTTGACAATACTGCAGCTAAAACAAGATCAGTAAAGATTTGTATTAATGACAGACCGATTTTCCAACTAATTACAGATTATTTGGCATAGTTGACTACTAAATTATTTTCTTAGCCATTTTCTCTTGTTCTCCAATAAAGTGAATAAGCAAACCAGTTGTTAACTTATTATATAATAAATGTTTGATCATTTACTTTTTTAAAAATATTTAGATCTTTTTGTTTTATATTTACACATATATCATTAGCTTTTAGCCACTCGTTGTCCTTCTGGAGCCTCGAGCACATAGCATCGAGCTGATCGAGTTGCTGACTAATATCTGTAACACCAGACTCGAGGTTGCCAATGCGAAGATCATGATCAGCCAGCGTGGATTGAATGTTATCTAGTTTGGCTGCCAAACTTTCGGAAGATATTTTGAAGTCTTCTGCGATTAAGGCTCTAAGGTCTTCATGTAACGCACAAATCTCGGCTAACGTAACGATAGCACTCAGCAAAAGAGAGCCTTCTCTTTCTCTTCTCTTTCTTTATCAAAGTTTTACATTTCAAAAGTGAATGAAGTAACAGAACAGTGGATAAACAAATACTGTCAGATACCAACAAAAGCACTGAGGTTAAAAGACAAAAACTGAAAAGTTTTTTGGGAGCGGACCACGCACATGACTACTCCTCAGGCACCATAACTAGAACTCTCTTACACAAATACCTTTAAAGCGATATTAACATATGTGTGTTCTGAGTGTATTACACAACAGAATATTAACCGCCTTGTCAAATTTGAACAATACCAAAATTGACAAGTAACTAAAATGAGATAAAAAATCTTTGAAAAATAGACAGGACACTCTGCTCAAAAATACTGGTGGCTTGTCCAATGGCGAAGTTAAACTCCACCCACTTTCAGGAAAGTGTCAACAAGTGAAAATCTGTCAACTGTTATATAGTGCTACAACCTGAATGAATGCTACTGATGCTACCTCTAGTAATGTTAGTTTAATTGGCTTTATACCGCAGCACATGTTTGAGCGCGCTCAAGTAGACAACAACACATCCTTCTCGTCTACAAAGCCACCACAAGAAAAATGTAACAAATGTTGACAGTAACTCAAGATTGACCAGAACATCCAATGACCCTAATACACAAATTATAGTGTTAGAGGTTGGGTCATTTGCAGAAGTGTCATCAAGCCACTGTCTAAGCCCCACCCAAAAATCCCTGAACACAACTCCAGGATTCAGTACTACATACTTCAGAGTAGGGCTGCATAATATATTCTTCCAGCATTCACATTGTGATCATTCGCAATAGTCACATCGCAGAATACGCAATGTTGAGTCTGGAATATAATGTATCATTTGCATGTGTTTTTGAGGCCTGTGAATGTATTATGATGTTAAAAGCATTCATCCATAAGCAATTGTACTGTTTGTAGCTTTAATAGCGATTAATTTTACTAAATTGTCTTTATTTTTATTATTCAATTACTATACCTAAATGCTTGGAAAATGATAAAAGACTGTTTATTTCAATTGTATGTTTGCTTGTAGATTGTTTATTCGATTTTATGCAGATCTAAAATTGTAAATTATTTCCAAATAGAGATATACAAGACATCAGGAGAAATTGCATTCGTTTATCGCAGAATAACAAAATATCGCAATGTTACATTATTCTAATATCATGCAGCCCTACTTTAGAGTCTTTGTAATGTTTCAGCAATACATTTCTAACATTTATAAATGTGTTCAGAAACATTTCTCAGAATTATTTTACTCAGACTTTAAAGGGTCACGAAACACCACAACACATTTTTTGAGATGTTGACAGTCATATATATGTCCCACATTGCTAAAAACACTATCAGACACATATATTTCAAAAAAAGTGAAAATTGGTTG
Source organism: Danio aesculapii (assembly GCF_903798145.1). Lineage (NCBI taxonomy): Eukaryota > Metazoa > Chordata > Actinopteri > Cypriniformes > Danionidae > Danio > Danio aesculapii. Next base: position 41,032,792 of record NC_079442.1, on the reverse strand, counting down.
TTTTTGTTTTAGAGCAAATTCGTTCTTTCAGTTTAAAAAAAAAGTTTGAAGCTACATCACGGCGATGAGATCATGGTGTAAATCCCAGCGTAGAGATTGGATGTCTGTACCGGCTGGTACAATGTGACGTCTTTGAATTCAGCACATCTGTTTTTTAATTTATGAGAAAGACTTGGTTCGAACCAATCAGTGAGCTTTATTGTGAACGAAATGCAACTTCATTAATATGCATGGGACGCCACATTGTGAAAGCGTAATTTAAATAAGTAGTAGAAGAATTGTTCAGAGAAATGGGTTGTTAGTTTTTATAAATGTGCCGCAATGAAGGTTTTGTTTCCATTTCCCTTTGATGAGACCACAGCTCACTGAGGACCCACATGTGTGGATTACATTGGTCTGCTAACATGCGACAAAAGTATGTTTGTGAGGAATTTTTTTTTTTACCCAAGAGCTTTTGGAAATGGTAAAATCTCGATTTGCCACCTGTCTTCTTTTAAAAATGACGCAGTTCCAGTTGGTGTTGATTGTCTTGTCTCTACGGATTTGGTAAGTGTGTAATCAATGTTATTTGTTTATGTTTATTCACATGGCAAATTTAACAAGTATCGTCAGCAGTACTCTTTCAGTTTTTAAAGACATACCTTAGTCAAAATGATTTAGTTACTAAGTTTACAGTAATATCACTAGAATATTATGGACTGAAAATCCTCCACATCTAACACAGCTCTCAGATCCGTTGTAAATGCTGCTCTCTGAATCACTGTCTATCTCCCCTGCATCTGTGTTTGTGTTGCCGCTGTGAAAATCAGCATGTGCACGTAATGAAACTCCCCTTTTCATGCAAAACCTTCCCTCGTTCGCCACTCGACACTCCCACCTAAACAAAGCTGGACTCACTTTCCTGACTTCTTTCAAACTAAAGGTGTGAAAACACCCTGCTGAGACAGGGGGGTTCATGGCCCTTTAAGGAAATTTCAAATATTTTGTAAATATTTTTGTGTTATTATCAAATACAGTTTGTGGATGAACTCAAAATTATTATTTTTATTAAATGCCAAAAATTCTAATCCCCTCAGAGGTCACCTTTACATTCACTTACTTTTAAAGCAAGTATCACAGCATACTCAAAAAAATAAATAAACTTCAATCACAGAGTAAAAAAAGAGGGAAAAAATCTAACACAAGCAGCGTGTTTCACTCAGAGACCAAATGTACACACCATTCTGATTGAAAACCACCATCAGTCAAACGTTTCTGTCAGTTCCTCACCGCTCACACTTCCATCCCTCCTCAGGCTAAATCCTACTACACAATGGATATTAAGTCAACATAAGACAATGAAAAACTTTATGAATGCGTAACCCTCTGAAACCCCAGCAAAGCGTTATTTTACCAGACAGACTAAAAGACAGACAGAGAAAGCTTAAATCACCCTTGATAGTGTTGCGGCAGCGGCTCCGTGACCGGACATGCTGTCTGTGCCTGGATCGACCAAGAAGTCTGTAGTAATACCACTTTCTCCCAAAAACTCTCCTCACCGCTCCTGACATGCCCTCCACGTCTGGCGGCCTTCAAAAATGACTCTGATTCAGGAACTGCTGGATGTCTGTGCTTCAAAAGCTCCTGTTGAACTGAAAGGCTGCCAGGACAGATTGTATGTTCTGCTGATTGCTGCATCTGATTCTGCAAGTCAGGACTGCTCTTGAAATGACATGGTGGAGAGTTTCGAGAGAACAGGGGGGAAAACAAGGGCAAAAGTGGAGAGACAACTCCTCCCCACAAATAACATCTGTGATTTCGGAAGGAAATCTATGGCGAGGTGTGAATTTTTGGTGTAGATTACAATGCAGGCATGTCTTGAGCTGCTTTTTCATTAAAACAACAACAACAACAAAAAACAATATAAAATATACAGATATTAGACTACAGGGAAAGTTTAAAAAGCTATTTTATATATGCTGCAATTTTTGTGTGAAAGTCTAATAAGGAGATTTTTATGTTGAAGCTATTTTACAACAAGAGATCAAACTGAATACATCTGTCAAGCTCCAAAAAGTCATTTAAAACATAAAAAAAATTGTTAAAATAAATTTACAAAAGCTTCTTTTTTACATTCTTGGAGCTTGACATGTGTGCAAAAATAAATAAACAAATAAATAAAATAAAATAAAATTAGATAATAAAATAAAATAAAATAAAATAAATAATAAAACAAAATACAATTTCAGAAAATAAAATAAATAATAAAATAATAAAATAAAATGAAATGAATAATACAAAAAAGAAATATTAAAATAACATAAAATGAAATAAAATGAAATAAAATGAATAATAAAATAAAATAAATAATAAAATTAAATAAAATGAAATAAACAATAATAAAATAAAATAAATAATAAAAGAAAAGAAAATGAAATAAACAATAATAAAATAAAATGAATAATAAAATAAAATGGAATAAAATAAAAGGAAATAAAATAAATAATAAAATAAAATAAAATATAAATGATAAAATAAACAATAATAAAATAAAATAATAAAATAAAATAAATAATAATAAAAAAATAAATAAAAAAATTAAATCAAAGCTCTAGGCCTAACATTTCAACGTGGAAATATCTGTACAATTTCTGCATTCTTTAAAACTAAACAAAGTCTGTTTCTCACTTTTGAGATAAACTGATGGTTTTTTTGTAGCTTGACATACATAGTCATTAAAAGATCTGCGACAATTCAAATTACTTTTGCAAAAATTGAACTTCAAACGTTTATTACATCATTTACTGTAGACTGACACTAAAGACATGGACATGAGGTTTGTCTCTTCATCCACCTTTAGTCAAACATCCAATACATTAATATATTTGCAGTGCTCAGACAAGGCATTTGACCCTGTGACCTCTGCGACTGCTGTAACCAATGATATAATGAGATTTACGAGCCGTGCAAGAACATCTCACCTCCTTGATGGAATCCTCAACTCCGAGACCCAAACGTCAACAACCAATCAGACAGAGATGAAAATGAGTTTAAAAAATGATTCCCATGCACTTATCACTATAAAGGTAACTGATTGAGGCAACAAAACATATGTGCATTACAACATTACATTACAAATGCAATGACTTTGCATGTATTGTTTTGTTAGAATAAATGATCTCTGTAAAATAATTCAGCATGCTGCTTTATTTTCCTAATCCAGACAGAATGATAAATCTTCTCCAAAAAACAAACAAAAACATAAAATGACCCACTCCATACTTCCATCCAAGTTTATTTTTACTATTGTAAAAAAACAAATACATTTGTATGCATTAACACTAGAACAATTGACTATATTTATTGTTTTTAAAATGTTGTAATTTAACACCCATGTTAAAATAAAACCTATATAACCAGGAAGCAAATTATACATTGAGGATCGGGGGTGGGGGGTCAAGTTTTTTGGTTCAGTAATATGCCTCATTTATTCATTTATTTATTTTCATTTTGGCTTAGCCCCATTATTATTCTGGGGTCGCCACAGTGGAATGAACCGCCAACTTATTCAGCATATGTTTTACACAGCAGATGCCCTTCCAGCTGCAACCCATCACTGGGAAACATCCATACACACTCATTCACACACATACACTACAAAAATTTTGGCTACCCAATTCACCTGTACCGCATGTCTTTGGACTGGTGAGGGAAACCGGAGCACCCAGAGGAAATCCACGGGAACACAGGGAGAACGTGCACACTCCACACAGGTTAGTTGGCTTTTCTCCACACAGAAATGCCAACTAACCGAGCCGAGGCTTGAACCAGCAACCTTCTTGCTGTGAGGCGATCGTGCTACCCACTGCGCCACAATGACGCCGTAATATGCCTCAGTGAGTCAAATGTATATTTAATTTAATTACATCTAATTTATTAATCAAACTTGTTATTATGTTTTCAGTGTTTTGAGGGATACTGAGTGGTTCTTAGGGCGCACTCACACTATGCTATTCGAACCGTGCCCAGGCCCGTTTTCCGGATCGTTTTAGAAGTGTGAGGGCTCTGAATCGGGCTCAGGCACGGTTCAGTTGGCCGGCCCTGGCCCGGTTGGAAGAGGTGTGCCAGAGCGTGGTTCACTTGGGCTCAGGCGTGGTACGCTTGTAGTGTGAGTGCAAACGCGCCTGACCCCGAAACTGAAGACGAGATGTAACTTTTAAGGGACTGTTTCATATGTGTTTATTAATCATTCTTACTGTTCAATGAATGCAAACTGTCGTAGATTATGAAAAACACAAACCCCTCACTGCACGACAGCTGCACCTTTAGCAAACCTCATAATTCCTGCTGCACGAGGACTTTTTGATTGTTTATGAGTGGCAAAAGTGGCTGATCTGTTCTGCGAAATATTTGACTGTGTCACTACATCACAAACAACTTAAATTAAGTAACGATATAAAGAAATCTCCACTGTGCTGAGTGAGAGCGCTTCTTACTGAACAGCGCATCTTCGATGATGTAAGCGTGCTCAGGCGAGAATGCAATGTGAGTGCGAGCCGTCGGGGGAGACGGGAGGGGCAACAAGTGTGATTCGGCCCAGTTCAAGGCAACTGTAAATAGTGTGAGTACGCTCAATGACATTTGTGATATTAAATAAACGGTGACAGGTTTGCTTTCCTGCATCTATTAATGGATGACCATGAAAGACTGCACATATTTTTTATTTTACTGTTTAACTTCCATGTGCGAGCCAGTGAATAATAAAATACAAACTATGCATCTAGTTTTACAGACACCTACAAACACCTTTTTTAAAGAAACATGTTTTTTGAACACTTACACTGTCTATTGTTGCTCTAGATTTGCTGGTTTCAAACCAATGAATTAATATTTTTGGCTCAAACATGAATTAACAATGGTATGAACCATTACTGGGTGGTCAAATATATATTGAAGTTATTTATCATTTTAATCAGTAATATTATTTAAGATACAGATCAGAGGCAGACCCCCCCAAACAACAGGCAGACCCCCCCAAACATCTATAACTATACATCTTTACCTAAATGTGTGGATATTTCTTTCTATTGTTGCTATTATATTAAAGTTACAAAACACAAAAGTGTTCCGGGTATTTCTACCTTGAATTACCATATGGATCAAATTGACCGCATGCATTTCAGTGTTGGCAACTTATTGCCTTTCCTTTGAATATGCGTGCCTCTGTTACCTAGCAACGTCCTGTTAAAAAAACAACTTACTGATAAAAAAAAGTAACTTTGCTTCAGACATGTCTTTTAAAACAATTTGCAGTGCCGTGAATAAGCCTTGCTCTCCGGCTTGCTGGACGAAGTGAAGTCTAGCAATTTGTACACATTTATAGGCAGTATTACCAGAATATCTTATATTCAGAGTAAAGATTACATTAAATTTAACAACAGATACTCAAAGCTTAATTCTAATATCTCAATAGAAGCTTTAATGTAAATGTGAAGCATCACTATGACATCTTAACATGAGAATGGTGAGAATGACTGCTCTTATAATTCTGGGAGTGTTATTTTGCACTGTTTTGCACCATTAATACAATTATGGAGTTAGCATGTAGTACCAAAAAATACATTAATTTGATCTAAAATACAGTAAACTGCATTTTTACTGCATTACACTTCCAAGTAATTGTTTTTAATTTAAATGTTTGGCTTTTTTAAAAAGATGTAATTTATAGCAGGTGAGAAAAAATAAAAATAAAATAAAATAAAATAAAATAAAATAAAATAAAATAAAATAAAATAAAATAAAATAAAATAAAATAAAATAAAATAAAATAAAATAAAATAAAATAAAATAAAATAAAATAAAATAAAAAAGCAAAGCTCTGGGCCTAACACTTCAACGTGGAAATATCTGTACAGTTTCGGCATACTTTAAAAGTAAACATAAAATAACAATTTTGGTCTGTTTGGTCAAAATGACTTTTATGACCATTCTAATAGTTATTTATTTATTAATTAAGAAATGTATAAAGTTATGGAGTTAGTATGTTATTTGGTGCTTGTGAAACCTCTTAATGTCACCAAAAAATGCATGAATTTGATACTAAAATACAGTAAACTGCAAATCATGCAATTTTACTGTATTACACTTCCAAGTAATTGTTCTTAAATTAAATATTTGGCTCTTTTTAAATGTAATTTATTCCAGTGGTTTGAAAGCTTAATTTTGAGCATCAATAATCGACTTCACAAATCATACTAATAAGATAATTTGGGGCTCACAAAATAGAACTGGACTTTGTAACTCGTAACTGTATTTTAAAATCTCACACGATTGTAGAATAGTCAGAATTGCATGTTTGTATCTGTCAATTTCTGTCACAGTTCTGTCATTTTTTCCCTTCACTTTCGTCAATTGGTGAAGTTTTGCTTCTTTCCACTGGCTTGATTGGTTTGGGACTTGTGGAGCTGCGCATCGATAGATTTGCTTTTCAGCGTTTGGATTTTCAGCAGTGAAAATTAAACCACACTGAACTAAACTAAACTGAACCTCATCTCTGAAAACTGGACTGACACAATTTACTATAACTTTGTTAAGCAGCTTTGACACAATCTACATTTTATTGAAAATTTTATTGTCTAAATAATGTTAGTTCATATCACACAATTTTAAGAAAAAAAGCCCCCCAAAATTTTTTTTTAATAAAAAATAAAAAATCCCAATTTCTATTTATTAATGGCTTCCATGCAAACTTGTATGACTTTTCTTAACAACATAAGGACAAAACAATAATGCTTTCTTTACAACAAAAGCAAATTGTGACTATGAGCTGTCAGGCCCAACAAAAGAAACTCCAAACAACTTGCTCACTTTGTTCTAAGTCTTTTGACAGCTTTGTCATTGCTGCTTTGTTATAATTTCATTACACAATCAGTAGCTCCAGCATAGCTCTTAAATGCCACAGATACGCATAGCTTGACATCAATGCTGTCAACCAGCATTGGCTTGAATGGCCAAGTATGTGGGGGCGAATGAGTGCAAAGCTCTAAGGGCCCTTTTATTATAGTTCCATAACGATTTTTTTGTCCTATCTGCAGCTTGACAGCCCAGGAAAAATGTATCATGAACACAGCAGAAAGAACACCATTTAGAAATAACACTTTTAGAAATAAAAGAGCTGTCACTGGGTCAGCACTTTTTCAAAAGCTGTATGTTTGTATCCAAGAGCCCATATTGGTACCTTAAAGCTATCACTGATTCAAAAATGATTCCTTGGATTTACTTTTTAAAGGTAAGTTGTTGTAAACCATTAATTTGGGATGAATTTAAACTACCAAGTTAAGTTGAACACTGCTAAATTTCTGTCATGAACAGTCTCAGGATTTAGTATGGTAATGAACATGTGTGTGGCAAGGGTGATGTATTTGGTCTTGGGGTTATAGATCTGCTATGCTGTTGCTGCTTTGATTATTATTTTAAGGAATCATTTTTTTCAGTGTACATATGTGACCCTTGAGAACATAAGTAGTCTTAATTTGCATGAGTATACTTGTATATGTGGGAATAGCCATAAAATACATTGTTTGAGGCAAAACTATCTATTATATATTATATTGTTTTATGCTATAAATCTTTAGAAAATTAAGTAGAAATCATGTTCCATGAAGACATTTGGTAAATTTCCTACTGTAAATATATATTGCAGTAATATGCATTGCTAAGCATGTAATTTAGGCAAACGTAAAGGTGATTTTCTCAATCTTTTGATATTGTTTGAACCCTCAGAAATTCCGATTTTAAATAGTTGTGTCTTGGGATAAAAATCATCCTTTCCTAACAAACCATACATTCATAATTTGTAATATCCATAATATAGCATATATCTTATTTTCAAAAATGTACTTTTAACCTTTTGAGGTTCAGGTATACATATCTAGACTGTACGTATTATTACCAAAATAATAATAATAATAATAATAATAATAATAATAATAATAATAATAATAATAATAATAATAATAATATTAATATTAATAATAATAATAATAATAATAATAATAATAATAATAATAATAATATTAATAATAATAATAATAATAATAATAATACATTTTATTTGTAATGCCTTTCTTAGACTCCAGGTGCCACAAGAGTAGACACAATAAAAGGAGAAAGAACATAAAACATCACACTGACATTATAATAAGACTTAAAAAGCAGAACTAAAAAAATGTTTTACGAGATTTCTTAAAGCAGTAAAGAGATAAAGTACACTGTAAAAAAATGCCATCAAAATGTACAGTATTAATGGCAATTTTGGTTGCCAGTAATACTGTAAATTTTACAAGTGCACTGTAAATTAACAATTATAATTGTGCTGTAGTTTTACAGTGCGCGTGTACATTTTTTACAGTGTATTTCTAATGAGAGTAGGCAAAAAAAGCCATAATTTGGGAAGAATAGACAAAACAACCTCCCTACATAGTTTACAGTTTAAAGCATGGCTGGTATAATGTCAGATAATCACTGGAGCGGAGGGACTGAGATAGTGTAGACACTGAAAACAAATCTTGGATATACTCCGGGACCAGTCCATTTATCGCTTTGGGTTAAAATAAGTAGCTTAAAATCTGTACAAGACTGAACTGAAAACCAGTGCAGTTGTGAGAGCACTGCTGTGATACAGGATGAAGTACAACTTAAATACACATACAGCTGAAACAGTCCATAGTTAGAATGCTATTTTGCATTACCATTAATGAAGTTATGGAGTTATTGTGTTTTTTAATGCTTGTGAAGCCTTTTAATGTCACCAAAATTCATTTATTGGATCTAAAATACAGTAAACTGCAATACTGTGAAACTTTAAACATCAAAGTTATTGTTTTTAATTGTAGTTTTTAATGTAAATTCAATAAAAATGTACATATTTACATATTAATGTCTTTAAAGTCATTCATTCTTGTGATTTGAAAGTTTAGTCTTCGTTTTATTTTTTTAATTACAGGTTCTAAGTTATGTTTGTCAAAACCAATGGTTCTTGCAGTAATATTTTTATATAAATGGAAAGTTAATGGCAGTGTTCTCCACCGTTTTTTGCTGATCCGAAAAAATTGTCCGATCCGTGACTCAAAAATCGTAGTGGGATCCGAACCGTGAGATTTGTGATCCGTTACACCACTAGTATCTTATATAATGGCTGGTATATGTGTGAGTTAAAACATGTGCAGCTGAAACATGTACCTTTTTAAAAGACTGAAAATCTGAAAGGGAAGAGTAATTAATTTTCAGTTGAACAATCCACAACTGTTCATTACCTCAACCACTGCAACCTGACAAGCCAAAAAGTTGCAGATCAGCATAACAGCATGCTTCTCTGAACTTCACACATCAAGAGCAGACACACTTTCAACTACAAAGTTAAGAGATTAGAGGAAATAACCGAACATCAAGTACACTCTCCTAAAGACAGAAAGGGTGTTGACAAGAAGTTTCTCTCGGTGAGTGGGAGCTGATGGATTGTTGGGTCGGCAGTTCTGTGACAGAATATTTCTCCAGTGAGGAGGAAGAGAGCAGATTTTGTGGCATGCTGGGTCTTTGTGGGAGGGTTAGTGAGTAATGGAAGGAGCCGAGGGAGGCGGCAGGAGCCACTTTCATTCTCTCCTGACGCTCAGACACTCGACCCCGGTGTGAACTTTCTCATCGAGAGGATGAGATGGAGAGGCTGGTGTAAATCTGTCTGCTCGGCTTCTCAGAAGAGCACTACGCTGGAATAAATGCGGGTAATAAGAGGTCTGATATTATTACCTATAGTGCAGTTGCTACATGCCACCTGAGCCTCAGAGTCAAGCTAAAGAGAGTATAGGGAGGACCATTAAGATAAGTTGTCTCTGAGTGATGGACGTCATTGAGTACTAATGCTGTCTGCTTTGCATGAAGACATCAAAAGAAACGTTTATCTCTTCAGGGAAAGAGAAACAGTGGAGGCAAATGCTGAAAAACATTTGGGAACTGTCACTATAGCTGATATATAAATCAATATAAAGTCAGTTTGAAACAGACTTGTGTTTTTAATTTGTTCCTTTCAGACAAAAATGACTGAAAGAGAAAGTTTGTGAGGAGAATTTAATGCAGCACACAGTGTTCCAGGACTCATTAATGATCAGACGTCTTAGAGCATGAGACATAGCAACACAATGTTTTGATGTAATCTAGTGAACATTCTTCTGGAGGAAATAATGCGGGACAGGGTGTGATTTAAACATTAAGGATTGTATTAGATCATTACATGGGATAATGTTAGCTTATATATACAGTTGAAGTCAGAATTATTAGCCCCCCTGAATTATTAGCCCCCCTGTTTATTTTTTCCCCAATTTCTGTTTAACAGAGAGAAAATTTTTTCAACATATTTCTAAACATAATGGTTTGAATAACTCATTTCTAATAACTGATTTATTTTATCTTTGCCATGATGACAGTTCACAATATTTCATTCATTCATTCATTCATTCATATTCTTGTCGGCTTAGTCCCTTTATTAATCTGGGGTCGCCACAGCGGAATGAACCGCCAACTTATCCAGCATTTTTGTTTTGTTTTTTGCAGATAACCCTTCCAGCCGCAACCCATCCCTGGGAAACATCCACACACACCCATTCACACTCATACACTACGGACAATTTAGCCTACCCAATTCACCTGTACCACATGTCTTTGGACTGTGGGGGAAACCGGAGCACCTGGAGGAAAGCCACGCGGGGAGAACATGCAAACTCCACACAGAAACGCCAACTGACCCAGCCGAGGCTCGAACCAGCGACCTTCTTGCTGAGGCGACAGCACTGCCTACTGCGCCACTGCACTGTAATATTTCACTGGATATTCTTCAAGACAATTCTATACAGTTTAAAGTGACATTTAAAGGCTTAACTAGGTTAATTAGGTTAACTAGGTAGGACAGGGTAATTAGGCAAGTTATTGTATAACGATTGTTTATTCTGTATACTATCGAAAAAAATAGAGCTTAAAGGTGCTAATAATTTTGACCTTAAAATGGTTTTTAAAAAATATAAAACTGCTTTTATTATAGCCGAAATAAAACAAATAAGAAATTCTCCAAAAAAAAAAATATTATCAGACATACTGTAACAATTTCCTTGTTCTGTTAAACACCTCATTTGTAAGTCGCTTTGGATAAAAGCGTCTGCTAAATGACTAAATGTAAAATGTAAATGTAAACATCATTTGGGAAATATATATAAAAAAAATAAAAAAATCAAAGGTGGGGCTAATTTTTCTGACATCAACTGTATAGAAAAAAGTTACCTTTTGATCTCTTTAGATTTGTTGCAATTTTAGGAGTTTTGGTATTTTACATAAAAAATTCTAAAAACAAACAAACAAAAAACAAAAAACAAATCTGTAACAATATATAAGAATTTTTAATTGTCCTTTATAAGAAATCATTATGTCGAGCTATATGCATACATTAACTAGAAAACTAAATTAGATACCACATATCTTTTTTTTAAAGGTCTATCTGACAATCAGTTTCAAACTCCCCTTCTATTTCCTTGTGTCAACCTATTAAAATATAAATATAAATTATAAAAAAACAACATAAATCTTATTATACCACGCTAATTTATTAAATGTACAACATTAAAGAAGTAGAAAGAAGTCCATTAAAGTGTCCATTTGTATAAAAATAACCTTGACCACATTATCATACAACTGCTGTTGCCATGATACCTTCCTTTCACAACACCCTACACAACTTTACCTCTTCTCTGCAGCCCTTTAATAGAAGTAACCTCAGGAGGAGCACAAAAAAGCTGAGCACAGCAAACAGACATTTAGCCTCAGAGCGCAGAAGTACACTGCTGTAAATATCAGACTGACTTCAGGGAGCCCGATGACCAGTGTGCAGCAGGTAAATGCAATCAAGACATGACTTCAGCTCTCTGCCCTCAGGCTTCCTTCATAGATTGCACATTTGAAGAGAAAAAATGTGTTTACATGCAGTGCCCTCCTCTGGGCCTAAGAGGAACTAAAACAAAAGAGCTGCACTGTTAGAGAATTCCCACAATCATCAGTAACAGCTAGTAAAAATAACAGACAGATGGGTTTTGCAGTTTTTCTTAGTCGCTTTGGTACATTTCTCAGATCAGAATTAAAATGAGCAAAACTGCATTTCTTAAAACAATGCGTACAAATAGCAAAACACCATGGAACACCTGCAAAATCCAGTCTTTTGCTCAAAATCTATATTCATAAAACTACATTTCTGTGTCAATGAATGTGTCAGTGCCGTAAGAATGACAAGTCCTTGTGTCTTGTGACTACGTTTACATGGACATCAGTAATCAAATGATTTGCCTTAATCTGAATAAGACAATAATACGATGAAGGTGTTTACCTGAGTTGTTTTTTCAATGTTCTTTTTATGATCCCGTTTTACATGTTATAGCGCATAATTCCATTAACGTCATTGCGTCACCATGCTATCCACGTTTCCTCTGGAGATTCATGTAATTTTGGGTGTTTCGTTTTTAATTTGTTGACTTTAACTACAGTTTGGCACTTTCACTTTCATTCAGGAACATTTCATACATGCCCCCATGGCTGGAGTGGGGCTCCTTTTCAGCCCTGGAGTTTCAAGTTTTAGACCAGCCCACTTTAGTTCACGACTGACTATATTAAAATAACATCATTTCCAATTCAGTGCCAATACAGTAGCCTTAGTGTTGCTTCACAGTAAATATTTATTTGAACAGTTAACACATGTATGTTTGTGGAGGTAATGTTTACAGTATCAGAATCTATTTTCTGTAAGGATTAGTGCTCATACATATTCAATAAATATCAAATAAATACAAATATAATATATGTATGTAAAGAAAATGTATTCAACATTCTAATGACACTATCATGTCTTTTTCAAGGAAACAGCTGCTTTATAACTTCATTTTTCATAAATATGAGAACATTAAAGGGTAGCTAAATCTCCAACGCTATTCTTTAAAACATCATAATGTCCTTTTCTGCAAAATCTGAATATATTCAGATTTTATTCTGTATAAAATATATATTGCACAGATATATTCTGTGCAAAAAAAAAAAAACAAGTATTGCACTGTTATCTGACAGACATTTTTAACCACAGTATTACTTTCTAAAAATGGCTTCATCTTCTCCCCCCCTTTTTAGCTTTCTGATCAAGTTAAGTCAGATTTATTAATGTAGTGAATTATCTGATTTTATTAATTGTCTCATTGTCTCTATTTTTTTTATTGAGCAGGTGTAATATTCATTAATATTAATTATTCTAATTCTTATATTCACTCAATGACAATCTACTCAATGACAATACCTGCCCATTCTAGTGCGTCGGGCTCATGACTGGTGCTTGGTAACAATACGGGGCCTGGCTCTTCACTGTTAGCAGCAAACTGGACAAGAGGCTGCTACTGCTGAAGAGCTACAGTACAAGAAAAAGTTCGATACATAAACATGAACGGCGGTTTGCAGACATCGTTGTTTTGCACTGCTCATAACTAGCTTAATGTTAACTTACCGGTCATTTCATAATCTTCGTGTGTTGTTGTACTCTCGCTGCTGGTGTTATTGAAAAATGTACTCAGCCGCATCAGTTTCTAGAGCTTTCTCTTTTTTTAAATTATGGCCTTTTCAGCGCCATCTTTGCGCTTTTTATTGTCCATTTTTTCATGTCTCGTTGCTCATGTATCTGGGGAGTCAAATAATAATTTGCTGGCAGCTAGCTCTCTGCAACTCTCATATGGTCACCCACTGAAGCTAAGCAGGGCTGCGCCCGGTCAGTACCTGGAATGGAAACCACATGGGAAAGGAAGTGGAAGTGGTGTTAGTGAGGCCAGCAGGGGGCTCCCAACCTGCGGTCTATGTGGGTCCTGATGCCCCAGTATAGTGAGGGGGACACTATATTGCTCAGTGAGCGCAGACTTTTGGATGAGACGTTAAACCGAGGTCCTGACTCTCTGTGGTTATTAAAAATCCCAGGATGTCCTTCAAAAAAAAGAGTAGGGGTTTAACCCTGGCATCCTGGCCAAATCTGCCCACTGGCCTCTGTCCATCATGGCCTCCTAATCATCCCCATATCATAATTGGCTTAATCACTCTGTCTCCTCTCCACCAATCAGCTGGTGTGCGGTCTGGCGCAAAAATGGCTGCCGTCGCATCATCCAGGTGGATGCTGTACACTGGTGGTGGATGAGGAGATTCCCCCCAATGTGTAAAGCGCTTTGAGTGCCCAGAAAAGCGCTATATAAATGTAAGGAATTCTTCTTATTATAATTTTGTCATCATTAACCTGCAGGCTGCTCATCGGGAAAATAAATAAAAGAGTGGAGCTGCGGTAAAATGATGAATAAAGAGTGAGGCTATAGTAAAAAAAAAAAAAAAAACTAATTAAATAAATAAATAAATAAATAAATAAAAAGTGTAACTGTTGTGAGTGCAGGCAAGGACGCGGGCCCTTGCGGCCAAAAAACTGACCGGCCTACTGGGAATTCTCCCGGTCCTCCCAATTAGCCAATACGGGCCTGCATGCCCCCCATGACAAACTGAGGTATTGGATGAAAGTATGAACTGCTGGAAGAGTGTAGTTTTAATGGAATTTGATACCACACTCCGTATGGGAAAAAAAACTCTGCATTTCACAATGCAGGTGTCTACGGCCCTTCACTGACCCGGTAGGTGCAGAGAATAGTGTCAAACAGCCATGTGTATAGACTATCCTGTCGCAAAATGCAGCGAAAATCCTGCATGATGGTAATAGTTTGATTGCGGTGTTTACATACCTGCACTGCACTTCAATAATGCAACTAAAATCGGAATACTCCATATGCCTTAATCCGATTTCTGACCTTAATCGAATTATATTTAAAAAAATAAATCACCGTTTACATGGTAGACTCTTACTCAGAGTATTGTCTTAATCGTATTTAAATTGTATTATTGGTGTCCATGTACACATACTCACTGTGTATGGATAAGACAGTCAAATTAGTCAGTCACGTTGTCAATATTACAGTGTACTCTGGAGGGGCAAAACTATTTTTATTTTTTTGCCGTTTGTACTCTAATTTGTTGCCATTGATGTCACTGTGACACAGAAAGGAAAAGACAGAACAAAGTAAAAATGTAAACATAGGACAATCTCCTTTCAGGTTTACCTTTATTAGAAAAAGCCAAGATTCACCTGTGAGAAAATTAAATGTTGTGGGGGATGAGACTATTCAACAGAGACCAAACTAATACATTTTGATCAACATGACATAAGCAACTGGTAATGTGGGAAGCATCAGAGAATTGTACATAATCATTTGCATGGATGTACTCAAGCATTTGCAACTTGTTCAGAGAAATGAGAAACAGCTTTTTTATGTGCACAACTGACACAATCTGAAAATTGAACAAGTAGTTTTGAGAATTTCAATGCTGTTCTGAGAAATGTACCAAAGCAACTGAGAACAACTGTAAACTATTGGATGGATGGATGGATGGATGGATGGATGGATGGATGGATGAATGGATTGATGACAGGCAGACAGACAGCAGTGAAATAGACAAGTCAGACAGACAGACAGACAGACAGACAGACAGACAGACAGACAGACAGACAGACAGACAGACAGACAGACAGACAGACAGACAGATAGATAGATAGATAGATAGATAGATAGATAGATAGATAGATAGATAGATAGATAGTCAAACAGACAGACAGACAGACAGACAGACAGACAGACAGACAGACAGACAGACAGACAGACAGACAGACAGACAGACAGACAGATAGATAGATAGATAGATAGATAGATAGATAGATAGATAGATAGATAGATAGATAGATAGATAGATAGATAGATAGTCAAACAGACAGACAGACAGACAGACAGACAGACAGACAGACAGACAGACAGATAGATAGTCAGACAGACAGACAGACAGACAGACAGACAGACAGACAGACAGACAGACAGACAGACAGACAGATAGATAGATAGATAGATAGATAGATAGATAGATAGATAGATAGATAGATAGATAGATAGATAGATAGATAGTCAAACAGACAGACAGACAGACAGACAGACAGACAGACAGACAGACAGACAGACAGACAGATAGATAGTCAGACAGACAGACAGACAGACAGACAGACAGACAGACAGACAGACAGACAGACAGACAGACAGACAGACAGACAGACAGACAGATAGATAGATAGATAGATAGATAGATAGATAGATAGATAGATAGATAGATAGATAGATAGATAGATAGATAGATAGTCAAACAGACAGACAGACAGACAGACAGACAGACAGACAGACAGACAGACAGACAGACAGACAGACAGACAGACAGACAGACAGATAGATAGATAGATAGATAGATAGATAGATAGATAGATAGATAGATAGATAGATAGATAGATAGATAGATAGATAGATAGATAGATAGATAGATAGATAGATAATGTACAAGTGGTAAAATGAATTGTCCTGGAGTGATGAAACGAACCAAGACAAACCACAGCTCCCACTCCACCACCACAAAATGAGGACAATCAGAAAAACCTCAAGCTGTAGACAGAAACTTCTGACAAATCCAACACCACAAAATGCACATCTGAAACAAAACATGAAATAACTTGCTCTGCCTCTGAAACCAATTACATTTTATTTGATCACCCAATGCACAAACAGCTCTTTCGGCAACTCTATGCCCAAATTCTAAACACTCAGGATGCTACTGGCTAATTGAAGTTCAGGATAAAAGTCATCAGAATCAAAAAAGCCTTTGTGAGTGTACAGAGTTCACTGAACGGCACATTAGGTTTTTGGGAAGTACAGAAAGATCCTTCATTTTCGCTGCTATTTGGAGTTTTGTTCTCCAAGCTTCTGCTAGAATGGCTTCCAAGAGACAACTGCCAAAATCATCGACCAATGAACACCCATAATGACATTCCTTCAGTGATTATATAGATTAATAAAGCAATGAAAAGCAGGAAAACAAACACATTAGACAGAATACACTCTGCCAAAGAAGCAGTGTTCTGGACACACTGGCCTAGACTGTTGTTTATGACCTCGAATGTAGCTTAGAACGGGTCTAAATTATTCTGCAATTATTGCGGTAATGCCAAGTTTGGTACGAAATATTTTAAGTGACGAATCTGCAATTACATTTAGCTCTTTCCACTTGAGAGTCTGAGAAAAAACCCTCCATAAGTACACTTGTTTAGCTGTGTGAGAACTTTTTGTTGTTTTTGCAATCATTAAAAAAACTCTAAGAGAATATGAGCATGAGCTGTTATTATGCAGCTCTGGAGGGAAACTTGACAACACCACAGCCTGACAAACATGGGAACAATAGAAAAGCAAGAAATATACAAACAGATTTTAGAACGCCCACATGAAAAAGACCAGATGCTGGAAATGACAGCCTAAACTATAGTGCTGTAAAAAAATGTTGTTCATATTTATTTAAACAATAAACAAAGGGGCTTATTCTAAAAAGGAAGAATTGAAGATTTTGAATCAATGACTGACTGAATGAATGAATGAATGAATGAATGACTGAATGAATGAATGAATTACATTTTTGTGCAAAACATATTAAAGAATGCACAATCAGTAAACTATTTAGAAATACTTTTTTTTTTAAAAATGTCTCATAATGTTACAGAATGTTACAGTAAAAAAAATTAACTAATTAATTTTAAAGAAATAGAGATTCATATGACTTCCTTCAATGTTTTTCAAAAAGCATCTCAAGATGCATCTCATGAAATCTTAGTTCATATACTTTTTCAATTTAAATGTTTTCGGTCACAAAAAAGATTTACACCTACATAATTTAAAAACAAAGATACTAATGCTCCTATAAAACGGTGCTGTTTTAAAACAATGTGAACGTATGCTACTCATCAGATTCAGTTACAGACATTATATTTGCAGGATTTTAGGTTAGGGTTTAAGGTGCACTGTACAATAATTATATGACAAAAAGTCATAACTACAAATGTTTTATGTTAGTATCACAGCCATATCACCAAGCAGCCCAAGACCAATTACTCACTATAACCGGTAAGCAGGGCTGAGCCTGGTCAGTACCTGGATGTGCGACCACATGGGAAAACTAGGTTGCTGTTTTAAGTGATGTTAGCGAGGCCAGCAGGAGGCACTCAACCTGCAGTCTGTGTGAGTCATAATGTCCCAGTAAAAGTGAAGGGGATGCTATACTGTCAGTGGGTGCCATCTTTCAGATGAGACGTTAAACCAAGGTCCTGACTTTTTGTGGTTATTTAAAATCCCATGGCACTTCTCATAAAGAGTAGGGGTGTAACCCCAGTGTCCTGGCCAAATTTCCTCCATCTGCTCTTACCAATCATGGCCTTCCAATCATCTCCATCCACTGAAATGGCTCTATCACTGTCTTTTCACTGGCACCATTGTCCAGTGGCTGCCATTACATCATCCAAGTGGATGCTGCACACTGGTGGTGAAAAGACCCCCCATGATTGTGAAGTGCTTTGGGTGCCATACACGATAAATGCGCTATATAAATACACATTACATTAACTTATTTTAATAAGGTTATCAGGTTTCAATTACATTTTTTAAGTGATGCAAAGTTTAACTTTATATTTTAGTCAGTTTGCCTAATACAAGTGTTGAGGTGACCTAAAATGTTTTTCAGTTGATTCAACTAAAACAATTAAGGCAGCAAGATTTATTTTAATTTTTTTACAATGTGGTTTTGGCTGATATTACCTATATTACATCTTGATTGGTAAACACAATTAGTAGATAATGTGTTGCTATGACCAAATTGATTCATTCATTTTCCTTCAGCTTAGTCCCTCATTTATCAGGGGTCCCCACAGCGGAATGAACTGCCAACTATTCCAGCATATGTTTTTACACAGCGGATGCCTTTCCAGTAGCAACCTGGTACTGCGAAGCACCCATACAGTCTCTCATTCACACACATACACTCATGCACTATGGCCAATTTAGTTTATTCAATTCACCTATACCTCATGTCTTTGGACTGTGGGGGAAACCAGAGCACCCGGAGGAAACGTACGCAAACACGGTGGGAACATGTAAACAACCACACAGAAATGCTAACTGGTCCTGCCGGGACTCAATCCAGCGACCTTCTTGCTGTGAGGCAACAGTGCTAATACTGAGCCACCGGGCCACCCCTATGACCACATTTTGAAAAGCAATTCAAACTGTGTTAACTTACTTGAATAAAACAAACACTGTACAACATCAGATGAAATCTAAAATACTGTCAAAAGCATTTGTCTAAACTTTGCTTTCATGAAGCTCCTTAAGTTTGAATACGATGGCAAAATTGGTAAAACACAGGTGAAACATTTTAATCAATGCTTCCAAATTAAACTGTGATTGGCTCATTACCCTGTCTGTCAACTAATGCCCACTAATCATGTTTACATACTGTATAGTCACAGATTGGCATTAATGGGCATGAATTAGATTGTTGGAGGAGTACAAAAAAGATAATTAAAGAGTAACCAACTCATCCACTTAAATGGGTGCTCATGTAAACCAAAAACCAAAAAAAAAAAAATAATAACACTGGAAAGTTTGACTCCTTATTTACCAAAGTGCACACCACTAATTTTATGCTTTACAACAAACATCCAAGCATCAAACAAAGCTTAAAGAGTATTAACATACCACTCTTATACATTCAACTTGCCTCATAATCCCAGACAAGATGTCAGTCACAGAGCTGCATGGGGCCTAGTAGTTTTACTGATGCTCTTGGGGTATTTGCTGCTTGTTCTCAACATCTGGACGTCCCATAGAAGGCGAGAGGCCCTTTTTGGTCACCAGACACCATTAACATCAAGCTCTCTGAATCCTAGGCAGTCATGCCGCATTTCCTGAAGCACAAGTCAACAAGCTCATGAATCTCTTCCCAGACTAAAGAGCAGCAGTTTAAAGTGACACCAGAAACCGGCAGAAACAGCCAGAGGGGTTTCACACGTTCCATCCCTGTTTATTTGGACCAGAGTCAAATATCTGCAGTTCATTTATCTCCAGGAATTACTCAATCCTTGGGATGACAATGCGGTTTTGATAGAAGCTCTTGTGAGTGATTGAAGAACTGATAAACACATTCCAACCGTTATTGGATTAAAAGGCGATTCTTTCATTGTTTATTTTGGTTATTTCACATACAATGAAAGCAAAATTACTTTTAATATAGGGCTTCTCAATAATGTGATATTTTGTTTATATATATATATATATATATATATATATATATATATATATATATATATATATATATATATATATATACACACACACTCACCAGCCACTTTATTAGGTACACCTGTCCAAAT